>NC_050575.1:433105269-433305269 GCF_011100635.1 Trichosurus vulpecula | reverse complement strand
ACTGTCAGTCACTCTGGAAATGTTTCATGGCAGAGCACAGAATGGACTATTAAAACGCCCTAGGATTACAGCAGATACTGTGTCATTTTCAGGGGAACATTGTCTGTTAATAAGCTCTAAGCAATCTGTGCTCTGAGTGACAGCTCCCAAAAACCTCACAAGGGCATTTGCAAATGAAAAAGCAGATGCTCTGGGGGAGGGGTTAATCATGAAGTTACTTGTGGAGGAACAATCTCAGAGATAAAATTTCATCATCATTTCAGTCTCTCCTGTGATGGTTCTTGTTCCTCCCCCCTTCTCTACAAACGTTTTCCTGCGGGTCACTGGGGTGGACTATTTCAAAGGCAGAAAGAAACGAGAAAGCAGTTCTTGGCAGCCGGGCATGATGGGCCCAGAGGGGAGCCAGTGGCACATCTGGCTGCCTCAACTGTAGAGCAGGGCTCACCCTGGAGAGCAGGAGCAGAGGGGCCAGGGCATCTGCCCGCACTTCTCTCTCCTGTACTGGTGGTCGACCTCGTCCAGGTCAGTCTAGTGAGTGAGGGTAGTGGACGTAGGACACAGCACAGCCCTGGTGGCTCTAGGACCCAGAGAGATCTGCAGAAGTCCCCTCACCCATGTCCAGCTTCAACCACCAGAGCCCCTGGATCCTGGCAGGACAGCAGGATGTAGCCTAGACGTAAGCACTTCCAGGAGACATCGACAAGCTACAGAATTTAGAGCTGGGAGGACCGGGGAACCACTCAGTCTAACACCCTCATTTTACAGATGACACACACAGATCTGAGTGAGAATTCAGGGCCTGACTCCAGCCCTACCTCCACGATGCCTTTCTCTCCTCCAAAAACTACCTCTACCCCTATTCTGATTGATTTAGAGGCCCGTCTGGCATGCTCCATGGTGTCCATGCTCACAACAACACATGGTGAGGTCTACCTGCCCCAGGTTCTTGTGTGTTGCTCAATGAGGTGGAAGGCCTTACCAGCTCTCTTTTGTAAGGCAAGGCTACAAGAGTACAAATCAGCAGCTCCCTCCAGCCTGACCCCCGCAAGGCTGAGGACCCTCCAGACCAAACCCCTCAGCTTCATGGAGCTTGTAGAGAAGAGGATTCCAGACTCCCAAGGCCTGGCCCAGAGAACAGCCTGGACATCATACATGTTAGGAATCCTGGTGGCTCCCTGCAAATAATGAATATCAGCAGCCCCTCAGTAGCCACCAAAAACAGGAAGAGGAAGAGAGTCAAAAGGTCACCAATCTCCCTCATCCCTAAGTGCTGCCTAGGAAAACGATTGTGTAATTTGAAGATCACACCCTCAGGGGAGATAACAGCAAGGTGGGCTGGGTAAAAAGCTGGCCCATCTCCAGCACTAACCAGAAGCAAGACCAAGGCAGCTGGGTAGCCCAGTGGGGAAGACTCAGGAGGACTCCTGGGTTCAGGGCAGCGCTCACTGGCTGGGGGTCCCTGGACAAGTGTAACCTCCTGCCCTGTCCAGGTTAGCGCCCCTTCTCTTGACTTCTCTCAGACCCACTTTTCTCATCTGTAAAGTGAAGATGATCAGAGCACCTCTTCCCAGGGTTGTTGTGTGGATCCACGGAGA
Source organism: Trichosurus vulpecula (assembly GCF_011100635.1). Classification (NCBI taxonomy): domain Eukaryota; kingdom Metazoa; phylum Chordata; class Mammalia; order Diprotodontia; family Phalangeridae; genus Trichosurus; species Trichosurus vulpecula. The sequence continues at coordinate 433,303,674 of NC_050575.1, read as the reverse complement.
CAACCGGAACCACCCTAAAGCAGGACGGAGATGCTAGCCATGTCATTGCCCTCATTCTGGTTACCGTAAGAAAGCCATTTGAAGTCTTCAATAATGATAAGTAATAACTAACGTTCCTATGGAGTCTGTGAGGTGCCCAAGATAACGACACAAACGAAGGAAAGCCCTGCCCTCAAGGGGGAGGCGAGACACTAAAGAGCCTGGTACTCTGTACAGATGCTTACGAATCCCTCTTAGAAATCAAGTACCTTGAGATCAGCTTTCCTGGGGCGTTCCATGGGCTTCTGACCTACTGCTTCCCCATTACCATACGCTGCTGGGGAGGAAAAGCAGGCCCCAAGATTCCCTCAGAGCTCTAAGTCCAGTGTTTATTTCCAAGGTCACAAAGTATGTTAGTGGAAGGAGGTCCGAATTAACACTCGAGGGCTCCGGTCCCAAGCCGACGCTTTGGTGTGCGGCTTGAACAAAATGAAGAGAGAGTCACCAATTTGAATGGGGGAAAAAATCACACCCATTGGCCAGACAATCCAAGAAGTGAGCAGGGGGGGCCTTCTGAGGTGGTGTGCAGGTCTCAGGGGGCACGGCAGCACCCAGACAGCACCCCCCACAACGACCCCCAGAACGAATTTCCCAACTAATACTCCCCCTGACCTACAAGGGCCAACAATGGAAGCCATTTTCCTTCTATGACTCTGATGGGAAAAGTGTCACAGGCACACAATGACTTTCCAGCACGAGATGATGCTTCTTTCCCAAAGAGAACCCAATTCCCCCAGAGCTCTCCTTTCTCCTCACAATCTCCCCCACTCCCAGGGGAATGTGCTGCACATCCCGGTGGTGCAGAGGCTGGGGAGCAAGCCAGCCCACAGTGAATCATGCCCTCCCTGGGCCCCAGTCTCTTTGCCTGGATGATCACGAGGATCTCTCCCACCTCTCAAACATACAATCAGCTCTGACAAGACAGCCCACGTCCTACCCCACAGTGAGTGATTTGTCTTTAATCACCTAGAAGGAAAAAGAACCATCTAGGTGCACCCAAGCACTCGCCTCCAGCTCTCTCTCTGAATTCCCAAGAGCCCTGGCATTAACTCTTGGAGGGCACTGCCCATTATCCAGGATTACAAGAACCCAACTGGTCATGACATCAGTCCTCTCCTATTCAAACGGCACACACATATTGTCCTTGCTGTAACCCAGTGCTAAGTTTAACAAGTGGCACCTCAATGCATGAAGCCCATATCCAGGGCCTTTCCCTTCTGCCTTCGTAAGCAGCTCTGCTATGTACCCAGGTCCAGTGTTAACCCAGTGACTCCCCCCACGTTCCTGGCTGGCTACCAAAGCTCTCCATTGCTCCACTCCCTTCAATGGTTTTCCTCAAACTCCAAAAGGTCCCCAGTTGACTGGCCTGCTCTTCAGGGGGCTGGGATGAAATTCTGGACACCCAGCATGACTTGTCCCATTTCCTTGGAGGACAGACTAAGCTACCACTAAGACCCTTGATCGGAAGTCTCCCTGCTTGTAAAGACCCTCAGATTCTGGGCTGCTAGAGTGTGTTACCTGTCATGAGGGGATTGGAGGGGACTGGGAGACTTCTCCCAAAGCCAAAGCCGGGTCTGCATACCCCAGCCAAGTGCTGACTGCCAAGATCCTCGGCATCCGTGATTTTACGCAGGCAAGAACTGAATTCATATAAAATGTTATATTTGGACTGTCATTCACATTAATAGGAACCTGATGTTGAGAGTATCCTCTGAGCAAAATCCCTCTCATATAACTAATGGCAAATGATCCACACTATTCCTTCCAACCATATCAACTTCTGACCGGAAAGCTGGCTAAGCCCATGAAAGACATGGAGAGAAAGAACTCGGCTTTGCAGGAGAAAGGACAAAGCACAAACAGATTAAGCCAAGATGGGCCTGAGGCACTGGTGGCAGAAAGGTGAAGGTGAGAAAAGGAGGGGGGAATTCTGCCGTGGCCACAATGCACCTCCCAGGATGGGCCCCAGACGCCAGAGATGCTCAAGTCTTTGCCAGGGCAGCCCCCAGCTGCACAGCCTCACCTCCGTCAGCCCGACATTCTTCCTCTTAATGACATTCTGCAGAGAGCTGCTCAGCGTGCGGGTCAACAGTAGGTTTGTAGACTTCCGGATCATGTCGTCCACCTCTGTGGAGCTGAAAAACAAAGATTAAGCATCAGCCAGGCCAGGCAGCAGAAGAAACCTGACAGTATTCCATCCAGAGCACCAACCACTGCCACCAGGCTTGGATCACATTCTCAAGTTGGAGGGACCCACAAAACCCTTGCGGTCTCCCATGGTGCTTCCCCACACACAGTGAAAAGTGGAGAAGGAAAACTGACAGCAATCTAGGTTCTTTCCATTTCTAGCCCAATCCCTCACCACCGCGCTTGTTTCTACCTCCGGTCACTCATACAACCAAACAATGATCCCAGTTTCTAGTCCAGGCCTTCCTAGTACTACGTAAAGAATCGACTAATCCTAATTCAGAAGGGAAAGTCTGGCTAATCAAATATAAAATCCTCCATAGCTTATGTTTAAAGTCTTTTATAACCTGCCCACCTTTCTGGTCTTCTTCTCCCTTACTCTCCAGCATGTGTTCTGGGACTGGACTCCCTTATTCCTTACACAAGCACTCCTTCTCGTAGCTCCAGGCATTCATCCTGGCTGTACCCCAGGCCCTGAATGATCTCCCTCTTCATCTCTGCCTCCTGGTCTTCCTGGCTTCCTTCAAATACCAGCTAAAATCCCTCCTTCTACAAGAAGCCTTTCCTGATCCCCCCTTACTGCTTTTCCCCTGTTGATTATTTCTAATTCACACTGTATATAGCTTGTTCGTACATACTTGTTTGCATTACATGGTGGACTCCTTGAGAGCAGGGACTGTCTTTTGCCTTTCTCAGTATCCCCAGTGCATAGTGCAGTTCTGGGCATGAAAGAGATGAGATGCTTAATAAATGTTCACTGACTAAAACCAAATTCATTATTTTCTCCTAAACTAACAAATTTCTCAGAGATCCTTACCTCCCTTTTCCCCTCACACATACTCTTACTTCCAGGATGAAATATACACATTTGATTCTAATTCCAATATCTCTTTCCTCACATGTGATCAGGTGCCTAATCCCAGTAATTTAACCTCCTCCCTACATTAATTCCTGATTGTATCTTCTCTCTCCATTCCAACTTTCAGAACCCAAGTTTGGGTCCTCATTACTTTTCACCTTGGCAATCAAATAGGTGTCTGAACTGTTCTCCCCACATTTTTCCATTCTACATACTACTACAGATCAATCTTCCTAAAGCATACCTCTGATCATCTCATTCCCTCAAACCCTGCTATTGGCCCCCTTTTGACTATCAATCAATGTGTTAACAAGCACTTATTAAGCACCTACAACTTGTCACTCATTGTGCTAGGTACTTGGGGATACAAAACCAAAAGTGGAACAGTCTCTGCTCTTACAGCTTTGCATTCTATCAAGGAAGACAACATGCACGGCTATAAATACATACAGAATAAACAGGATAAAGTCCAAAGCTCTCAGCCAGGAGCTAAATGCTCTCCAGATCTGGCCCTAACATCTTTCTAGCCTTACCTCCTACTACTCTTATACATGCACCCTACATTCTGTTCTAGACAGTATGGACTACTTGCTACTCCAAAGAAATTTTTCGCGATTATGGGGCCATCTGGCCTTTATTTGTGCTATACACTGTGCTATACAAATAATGATAATAAAGTGCATCTCTAAAGCATCTTCCTCATGACATCACAAGGTAGGCAGAGCCAGGTCTCATTATTCCTGTTTTAGAGTTGAAGAAGCAGAGGATCAGGGAAGTTGAGTGACTTCCTTGGGGTCACAAAGCTCGGGTCTGAGTCTAGGTGTTCTACCCCTCAGGCCTGTGCTCTCCGCACTATGTTAGCCTGTCCCTCTACTCCACTTCACTGCTTTTCACCAATCTTCATCTACTGACCTTCTGCCCTTCAAGGCCTAGTTTGAATATTAACCGTCACAAAGCCAGATGCCATCAGCTGGATATAATATCTCCTTTCTCCAAACTTACACCTCATTTATGGTGCTCAGTATGTTCTGCCTTGTGTTATAACAGCTAATTGTTTTATCTTCTCTACTATATTGTAGAGCTTTAAGTGTCATATTTTATTCACACTATCATCTACCCCATCACCCCTAAGTGATAAGTACAGTGTGTTGCAAATAATAGGGACTCAATGTGTATTTAATTGAGTTGAATTGAATTCTAAGGGAGAAGAATCTGATTAATGACAAGGTTATCACACAGCTGGAACACTCTTTGGTAAAGCTGAGATAATGCTACTTTACGTTAGAAAAGCAGCTTTATTCAGGGTGTCCTAGAAATCTTAGTGGAGTTTTCAGCCTTAAAAGAAATGGGATTTGTGTTACAATTAGCATTGGGGTTAGTTAAACTTTAATAGCTTAAAACTGTTGGAAGACTTTTGGGGCCAAAACCTCACCCAGAATTAGTCGTTAGTTAAACAGTTGGGCCTGGCTATTTCCCTCTTCTGCTGAAGACCGCTTCCTCAGCCTAGGGATAGCAGAAGTTCATTAAGAACCATGTAAGACAGGCAAGGCTCCGTGTATCTCTCTCCAAGTTACACGTCAGCGCCACTGTTAGAAGTAAAATATGATGGCAATAAATCAGATGACAGAGCACAGCACGCTACACCAGATATACTTCAAAGATGGCAGCCAGGTGATTTTCAAGGCTTTGGAGTTTTGAGCCCGGACGCCTCTCCTTCTGACTTTATTCTCAAGTTCCTTTTCTGTTGCTGGATTTTCTCATTTAGTCTTTCAAAAGGGTTCATGCAAAAAGCAGTGGGAAAAGATGCAGATAAAATAGACAGAAAATTGTGACCAGAACAGATCTGGAAACACCCAAGACCTTGTTTCCAATGAACTCTAGAGGCTAAGCAAAGCATTGTGGGCAAAAATAGAACTAATGGATGTAGCAAGACTGCCTGGGCGCAGTTTGTGTCCATGCAGGGAAGGTGGGGTGTGAGGATGCCACTGTCCCACTGCATTTCAGATACAGAACTATAAATCCAAAGTGCCAGGGAGTCTGCTTAGCTGCACACCAAGGTCTGACGCTAATCACCTCATGGCTTTTCACAAGGTGCCTGTCTCCAATCCCCTGACTGGCAATGACTGCCTATGGTGAAAGAGGCACATACCCCTGATTCCTAGGGGACTGGGGAGGGAGGAACAGTAGCTAGGTTCTTGGACTCTCAGAACTGGTAATGTTGCTTCATGGGCAAATGACTACATCAGAAAGGACAATAATTGTGGAAACCACACTGACTACTAGCAAAATGGCACATGTGGCAACCAAAATTACTGTTTCTGTAACAGCCATCATGTGACTCTCTTAGTCCACTAGTCAAGGCAGCTAGGTGGTGTAGTGGGTGGAGCACTGAGCCTGGAATCAGGAAGACCCAAGTTCAAATCCTGCCTCAGACAAGTCACTTAACTGCTGACTGCCTTAGTTTCCCCAACTGTCAAATGGAGAAAGCAACAGTCAATGGTAAAATGAAGTTAATAAACCTCCCTTCCAGCATGACCTGGGAGGATATTGGTAGAGAGTGCCTGGCACACAGCAAGTGCTTCATTAATGCTGGTCCCTTCCCCACTGCACAAGCAAGCATCAAAGCTGAGCCAAAGCTCTCCAGGGAAGTCCCTTGGCTCATGGCACCTCTTCCTTACTCAACTCACAGAGTTCAAGCCCTCCACAAAAATATAGGCCTAAGGAGATGTTGCCTGGTCACAGAGGAACAAAGGGGCTTCTTTCTACTCTCGATTTAACCAGAAATAATTTCAGCTTTGGGGGCAGTTCCTTGGGAATTGTGACATCTGCCCAAGGGAGCCTAACTGCTCCCAGGAAGTGTGCCCTCAAATGATCCCATCTCCATCCCTTCTCAGAGGTGTAATCTTTTCTTTTTGAAGCAGATTTTGGGAAGAGACTAAAATACCACCCCTCCCTTTGATCTCTCAGCAACCTTGCATTAGGCTTGGAATGACAGTGTCCTTTATCTTCCTGAATGGAATGACAGGCAAAGAAAATTTCAAACTGGCAGGTTCAAAAGCCTTGATAAGTACAGAGCTTGGGGACACCCCCTCTCCCGCCCACCCTCCCCCTTCCCTGGCCTCTGGCTCTTGATCCCGTTCCACCTGACAAATGGTGAGGGGACAAAGCAGAAGATGCAGGGAAACAAGAAGGCCTCCAGTTATCTCAGTCTGTTGGGGAGCGAAGCTGGCGGCCTGTCAGCCCCTCCATCCATCATGTCACCTCGAGGGGACCCTGTTTGGGCAGCCCCGGCTAATGGGCCCCAAACTCCCAGAGAAATTAGATCACTGTGTTTGGTGATGAGCTGGCTGAGTCTGCATTTTTCTGCTAATCTATCAGCTCCCAGAAGGCAGGAGAGGCAATATTTGCTGCTACGGAAATGCCAAGTCTACTGATTTTCTCACTTCTGCAACACAGTGCCCGTGTTGTTTCAACAACTGAGATCTATTATCCAAATGGGCAAACTGGGCAACAAGGAAAAAGTGAGGGACCCACAGATGTCCCAAAGAACCCAAGTAGCCAGACTGGTCTCAGCATCGGAATGAGGGCCCCTGGACCTATGGGCTCTGAAATACTTTATAACTGTATCTTAATATAACTGCATTGCTACTTTGTAATCTGATGTAGTTTGTACATTTAAAAACTTTCTTCCGAGGAGGGGTCCCTATGCCTAACCGGACATTGTCCAAGGGATCCGGGACACAAAAAAGGCAAAGAAGCCTTCATCAAAGTCTTCACGGATCCAGGCTAAACATACTAGCACCATTATAACTGGCATCATCATAATCAGATAGATCACTGCAGCAGCAATCCACCAGCACTGAGGCAGAGGTAGCACAGGACCCACCCTTAAGAATCTTATAATCTAGTATAGATGACCCTACCACGAATATTAGTGAACTGGCTGTGTATGCTGAGGAGGAAAAAGAGAAAAGTGGGCGACCAAGGAGGAGAGAAAGCAAGACAAAGTGCGACCATCAAACAAGTACTTAAGTAACGTGGTAGCATATTTTAACTTAAACCAATAAGCCGAAACCAGAGCATTAGCAAAATGGTGGACAAAGCTATTTGTGTGCAGAGAAAACTCAACTCAAAATCCGTCCTTAAATGAAGTACAATTTCATTGATCCCTGAAGCAGTAAGAATAAAAGCAATTTAATTCTTAAGTCCCACAGTTTTGTTAATTTCATTATATGTCTATAAATGTTTCTATTTACCTAATTTAATTTTCGAATTCCAAAGTGTTTTAATGTCCTTAACTTCATTGTTTTTAAGAAATTAATAACAGCTAATTGTGGCTACCATGAACAGAGATGCATATTCACATGTGTAATCATAGCTAGTACGTGTACCTACGTATCCAATATTTATCTTTGTGTATGTATATGCCTCCAGGTGGTTCAGTGGATAGAGCCCTACGCCTGGAGTCTGGAAGACCTGAGTTCAAGTCCAGCCTCAGACACTCCCTGTGTGACTCTGGGCAAGTCTTTTAACCTCTGTTTGCCTTACTCCTCTGGACAAGGAATTGGCAAACCACCTTTGCCAAGAAAATTCCACGGACAATACTGGTATGCTCCACATGGGATCCCAGAGAGGCAGACACGAATGGACGACTGAACAGCCGCACCCTTAATGTTTGCAATGCACTTTACAAGTATGACCTCACTAATCTTCACACAAAACCCTAGCAGGAAGGTCCTATTATTATCATTCCCATTTTACAAATGAGGAAACTGAGTCATGCTGCACAAATGACTTGCCCAGGATTTCCCAGCTAGTCACTGTCAGAGGAGGCAGGATTTGAACTGAGGTCTTCCTGACTCCAGGCCCAACCCTGCATCTGCTATTCCACCTAGCTGCCTACAAATCAAGCTCTTTGGAGAATGCCATTGGCTCCACCTGCATTTACAAATGGGCTATTTTCCCCACATGGACAAGACAAAAGAGGTCACTGCAAAGTCAGGAAATGGAAAACTGGGCCCCGCTTTTTCATTCCACCTGACTGGTATGTATCATGACCTGTGACTCTGGCAGGATTTAAAGCTTCCTGCTCTTCCCCGATGGCCCCTGGGTGGCTCTTGTAACCTAAAGGTCAGAGGATCCAGGAGCACAGAGTGAGAAGTGACCTTAAAGCTCACCCAGCCCAAATCGTTCACCTTTCACAGAGCTCTTTAGTTTTTGTAGCATCTTCATTTACCAATCCACACTCTCATTTCAGAAATGAGGACACAGAAGCCCAGTGAAGTTAGGAGGCTTGTGTAACCCACAGACACATATGCACACACACATGCACACACATACATATGTACACATGCATGCACACACCACACACATGCACACATATACATATGTACACATGCATGCACACACCACACACATGCACACACATACATATGCACACATGCATGTACACACCACACACATGCATATGCACACATGCATGCACACACCACATGTGTGCGCGCACACACAGCACATACACACACGCACATACAAATGAGAACAATCAGGATTCAAAACCAGGTCCTTGGACTTCATATCCACCCAGTGCCTTTCTTTACAAAAACAAGGAGAAAGTTTGTAACAAGTTTTCTCTCTCCCGACTCTCCCTTTTTCATTCCTTTTCCACTTCTTACCAACTTTTCCCTTTAACTCGAGAGGGTCTTTTCTCCCAAAGCTAAACTACAGCCATAAGTACAAATAATAATTTGTAATCGAAAGCTAGATTAACTTCATATCAAAACTGCAAAGTGAAAGACATGTGATTTCTAACAGAGCTGTGGATTCAATGTAAAATAAAGTCCCACAGGCATACCACATCTGCATACCACAAGCAGGTATGCAGATACCTTGCCAGCTGATGGCCAGCTGGATGCCCATGACCCTTTCCTAGGGCCAAGACCCCAGTGAAGGCCGCAAAGCTGTGGCAACTTAAATGGAATCTGCCCAGGAGCTGAATGTCCTCAATGTGCTCAGGTGTTTTATTATCTGAAAGGTCACTTGGCTGCTCGCCAACTTTTTGCTTCAATCAAGACACTCCACTTGAACCTCACTGAAGATGTTTCCAGGATAAATGGGACTTCCGAGAAGCAGTAAAGAAGAATCCTGGAGTAGGCTTCAGAGAGGTTGCAGAGTTCATTATGCTGCAATACTTTTTGGTAAAATGATGCTGGAAAACTTTTTTCCTGAGGGAAATTATAGTCCCATACATGTTTTCCCTAGAACTGTTCAAAAAATAGCTATTTTAGGATTGCATGAACAAAAACAAAGAAATAGGTACACAGATATTTTAGTCATTCAGATCAGTTCCTGCTACATTGAATCCTCCAAAACTTGTTGCTTCATCACACAGTGGTCACAGATGACCCCTGTGCCAGTTTCTGGGTTGATACCACTGACTGGCATCTTCTCTCTGGGGGCACCTTTTCTACCTTCCTAATCCAGTGGGAACAGAAAATAAGGAGTTTCTGAACCAAAGTTTACTCCCAGTCAAGAACATTCTGTCCAAACAAGATGGCTTTCTCTATTTCCTTCAAAGTCTGCTGCTCCTCATCTCTTGACCTCCAGAACTTAAAAATACATTCACCACTGGAGTAACCTTGCCCACTGTTCTTCAAGGAGAGGTCTCTTCAGAGAGCAACACACATCAAACAATACCAAATCCCTTCCCTTTCCTAACAGATCACCAAGCACAGTACAAGCTCACCTTCTACTCCAACAGCAGCCCTGCCTGACTCTTCTGCCACTTTCACCATCACAGGCGATTCTTCAACACCCCATGTTGTCCCGTATCCCTCTTGCTCTGAATGAAACATGTCCCTTCATTCCTGTTGCCTTTACACTGCCAAACCTATGAATGCTAATAATTCTATTTTTAATGTTCTTTTTTCATTGTGAACTTGACAAATAACAAACACTTTCATAAAAAAAAAAAACAAAAAGAGGAGTGTTCATTAAAGGTTAAATCGCTATTGTTTTGAGCATATAATGAATTTAAGATAGCAGATCAAATACTTTCCTTCTAGTCTCTTTCTGATTTTTCTTTAGCTCTCTTATATGTGCTTTTAAAATGATTCATTGGCACTCTTTTCTTTCTTTCTTTGGCATCACAATCACTACTTCCCTCCCCCAACTCTCTCACTTAAAAAGTCCAACCTCCATAACAAATATGTATAGCCAACCACTGGGTTTTTGTCTACCTCGGTCCCTCACTTCTCTGTCAGGAGTAGCACGATTCATCATCAGTTTGCTGCAGAGTCACTGCATGTATTGTTCTACTGGTTCTGGTCATCTCACTCTACATCAGTTCATAAAAGCCTTTGCAGACTTCTCTAAATACATCATTCATCACTTCTTACATAGTAGTAATACATCATTACGCTCATATGCCCCAATTTATTCAGCCATTCCCAACCTGATGGGCACACTTGCAGTTTCGCTGCCATCCCAATGTTTGTGTATGCGAGTCTTCTCCCTCCTGCTCTGCTTCCTGGGAGCATGTGCCTAGTAATGTTATTGCTCTTAGAAGGAGTTGCATACTTAATCACTTTTGTGGTATCATTCATTCCATATCGCTTCTCAACATGGCTGGATAAACGCAAATCTCCATCAACAAAGCAAACTGTGTGTGTCTTCCCAGAGTCCTTTCAACAAGCACCACCTTCTTTTCTGAGTCATCTTTGCCAATGTAATAGCCATGAGGTTTTAAAAGTTTTTGATATATCCATTTCTATTCTTAACGTTTTAGAGCATGTTTTCATATGCTTGTCGACAGCTTGCCATTCTTCTTTTGAGAGCTCCTGCTCATAACCTTTAACCATTTACCTACGGGGGAATGGTTCCTCTTCATATGTAAGTCAATCAACTATACGTCTTCAGTAGCAGACCTCAATAAAAGAAGTTTGAAGCAAACATATTTTCCCAGCTGTACTAATTCTAACTATACAGATTTGTGTGTGCAAAAACTTTTCAATTTTATATTATCAAAGTTGTCAGTTTTATCTCCAGTGATATTTTTTATCACTTGTTTGGCAACAATTCCTCACCCATCCATTGCTGTGAAAGGTATTCTCTGTCTCGCTCTTTGACTTATGTGACCTTTCATACCTACGTCACACACTCACTTTAGCTTACTGGGATATAAAAAAGGAGGGGTTGGTATAAACCTAATTTCTGCAGGAAGCCTTGCATTTTTCACAGCATTTTACAAGCAGTTGTGGACCTTGAGGTGACCAAAGATCTATGAGGTTTTTTTTAATTTCTTGATCTTATATAACTAATCTGTTCTACTAATCAATTTTTATATTTCTTAACCAATAGAAAATAGTATAGTTTGAGATCTGGGATGGCTGGGCCCCTTTCCTTCTCGCTATTTAAAAATTATTTTTCTTGAGCTTCTTGAACATTTTGTTCTTCAGATGGATTTTGTATTATTCATTCTAGTTATATAAATTAACCCTTTGGTGGTGTGATGTGGTAATCAATATGTAAATTAACTAAGACAGCACTGGCAATATTTGAATAGAACTTGACCAATTGTTTAAGTCTCTGTTTCTATACTTATTTTTATTCATAAAATTTGTGTGTGTGTCCTGGTAGTTAGATACCCAAATATCTTATACATTAAGTAATGACTTTAATGAAATTTCTCTTTCAATCTATTCCTACTGGGGTTTGCTGGTAACACACAAAAAGGCTGGTGATTTATATGGGTTTATTTTAACTTCCCCCATCTTCCTTACTACTGCAGAGGGCAACGCCCTCTTCCCTGCCCATCAGGAGTCATTCTGGACTCCTCACTCTCTCTCACTCCGTACATTGAAGCTGTTGCCATGGCTTGTCAATTTCACCTCTGCAGCATCTCTTAACTATGCCCCTCGTGTCCTTGGACATTGCCCCCAGCCTCATCACCTCACACTCAAATTGCTGCAATGGCCCCCCGGAGCAGGGAGGGAGGTCTGCCTGCCTCAAGTGTCTACCCCCTCCAGCCCATCCTCCATTCAGCCACCAAAGTGAAGGTCTGATCGTGTCCCTGTCACTCTCTTCCCACTCCCATCCCCCAAATCACACACAATCAATAAACTCCAGCTGCTCCCTGTTGCCTCTGGAATCAAATACAAAATCCTCTGTTTGGCCTTGAAAGCCCTTCCTAACCTAGCGCCCTCCTGCCTTTCCAGTCTTCTCACACCTTCCTCCTCCATCCAGTGACACTGGTCTCTGACTTTTCACAAACAAGGCACCCATTTTCTCTGTCTCCCAGGCCTGGAACACTCTCACTCCTCATCTCCAACTATTGGCTTAGATGGTTTCCTTTGAGATCCCAGGTAAAATCTCATCTTTGATAGGAAGCTTTTCCCAAACCCTCTTTATTCCAAGGCTTCCCTCTGTCACATCCTTCCTGTTTGTCCTGCAGATTGCTTCTGCTGTATTTGTTTGTATGTGGTTTCTCTCATTAGACGTAAGTTCCTTAAGGGAAGGGGCTGTTTTTGGCCTCTTTGTAACTTCAGTGCTTAGCTCACTGCCTGGCACACAGTAAGTGCTTAATAAATGCTTAACTGATGAATCATTATCTGCAGCAAAGACCCTTTTATTTCCTCCAGGCTATGTCTTAGCACTCTATCGTTTCTAGAGAGACATCACCTAACAGTGAACAGTGAGCCTTGTTCCTTTAAGCTGATCATTTCTATTTTTCCAATACCAATAATGCTATCTCTTAGTTTAAATGAAGAGGGATGTATGTGTGTATGTGTATGTGTGTGTGTATAAGTGCCCCTGCATGTGTATACGTGTGCGTGGGTGCATATATGCATGTGCATGAGGGGGGATATTTAACTGTAGTCCCCTTGGTTAATCCAATGCACTCCTCAGAACAATGTCTTTTATTAAAAAGGAAACGAGTTATATTGAAACATAATTATTAAATTTTTTTTAAAAAATTCATAGACTGCTGGTAAAGAAGACCTAGTTTAAAGACATATTTACCATATTAAGGAAAAGTCCATTTGTTCCTATGATTTTGAATATTTTTTTAAAAAGATAGGTGCTATATTTAATGCAGTTTTTTTCTTTGTCTATCATCATGTGATTTTGTTTTTTCTTATCAATATGGTCTAGTATATGGTTTTCCTAATATTGAACTATTCTTGTATTCTTAACTTAAATCAACCTAGTCACATACTCTTTTTAATATGTTACTATAGTTTTTTGCTAATATTATATTCAATATTTTTGCATTGGTGTCAATTAGGGCAAGCGTTCTACAGTTTTCTTTCTCTGATTTGTCCTGCTCTGGTTTAGGTATTAATGCCATATTTGTTTCATACAAGAAATCTGATAATCCCTCTTCTCTAACTCTTTTTGCACATAATTTACACAATTTTGCATAATAATGGAATTAATTGTTCTTTAAATATTTAATATAATTCAGTTGTAAATCCATCTAATCCTGTTTATCCCCCCTTCAAAAGTTTCCTTTCCATTCCCATATAGTAATTCCTAGAAATCTATCATATTTGTTTTTTCTAAAATTATATTCAAGTCTGTCTTGTCAGTCTATTCATTAGATTTGTCTGGATATGTAAAACGCACAATAATTTCAGTTTTGCTATTTTCCCTCTAATTCGATTAACTTTTCCTTCAAGAACTCAGATGCTATGCCATTTGGTGCACATATGTTTAGTGTTCATATTATTTCATAACCTGTGATGTTTTTAACTATAATGGAGTTTCTCTGTTTCTTTTAATCATCTCTATGTTTACTGTTGCTTTGTCTATGATGACTGCCACACCTGCTTTTTTTAGTTTGTCTTAGGCATAATAAATTCTGTTATGCCCTCAAAGATTCTGGGTAAATCTTTGTTTTAAGCATTTCTTATATACAGCTTATTGTTGAAAATTTGTCTTCTAGCCCATTCTGCTGCCCTCTTCCATTTTATGAGAGAGTTCATCCATTCATGTTCATGTTTATAAGTATAATGTTTCTAAATATCTAAGTATTAATATAAGTTTTATAAGTATATCTTATAAGTATATTTTTCCTCTCTTTATCATTGCTTCCCTCTACACAAGGAAGGTAAAGAAAAGGATAATTTTTTAATGAATTCTTAATATTTAATAGATATTTTATCTTTTCTCAAACTTTGCCATTTAAATATACAAAATGATTTGTTTATTGGTAGCCAACTAAAAATGAAATGTGAGCACAAAACCTGGTTAGTATTTCATACTGAGTAAAGTTGCTGCTGTTTGGCCTTCATTCTCAAAGGACCATGACATCAGGGAGGTGATGCCATGACATGCAAGTGAACTGGATTTAAGTGAGGGAGAGCTGTGCAAAGTCAGCAGCCTCACTTTCTCCACTGCAACCATCTGGGTCCAGTGGCCAGATATAGATCAAAACAACTCGAGATGGCCCAGCTGAGTTAGGTAGAGAAAGAAAAGAAAGGAGATTGATAATAGTAATCTATAATCAAAGCAGTCTGTTCCCTCTTTGCTGCCCCTCTTCTTTTCATTTAACTCAGACTACAATCTCTCAATCTTACTGCTCCTTTTCCTTCAATCTCTACTTTATAACCCATCCTTCCCAAAGTTGAAGTCTGTTTTGCTTATGTCTCCTGACTCTACCTTACTTCTTAAACATCTACAACCTTGTCTTCTCCTGTTTCCCTGTTGAGTTTAATATACTTCTACACCAAAATATGAATGTATGTGTGTTCAATCATCATTTGTAAATTTCAAAGAAAATGAGTTTAATGAGATGCCCATCCCTGCCACTCTAACTTTCCCATCTGAATAATCTTCTATGCATCCTGAAGATGAGAAAAGGCAAGTTCTACCTCCTTCTTTCTCACTTATCCCCTATTATATTTCTAATTTACTCCTCCCCTTCTTTCTTTTAAACCAACAAGATAAAATAAAGCCATAGGTTCTAAATTTGCCTTTCTTATCTCCTTCTGTGAAGCTGTGAAGGGGTGCTTCTCTTTTTTCCCTCTCTTAGAATGTAAGCAGTTCACCATTATTTAGACGCTTACACATGCTCAACTATATTTACCTTTCTAGGTTTCTCTTGTTGCTTGAGTTTGCCTTTCGAAGTTCCAGCTCGAGTCTTTTCATCAGGAAATCCCAAAGGTGCTCTATTCTATTCAAGGCCCATTTATCTCCCAGTAGGATCACACTCATTCTTGATAGGTAAATTACACTTGGTTGTGAGTTTGGGATTTTATCTTCAGAAATATATGCCAAAATGTTCTCCTCTTTACAGAAGTTGTGTGAGGCTGATATGGGTTTCTTGGTACTTGAACTATTTCTTTCTAGGATTTGTAGTACTTTTTTTTTTAATCCGGAAGTTCTGGATTTGGGCTCCAGGGTGTTTTCCCTCTGCTTAATGCATAATAAGCACCTTTTCAGTACTGATTATCAATGATCATCTTGCGGAAATAGCATTTAAAGTATATCACTTTTTACCCCAAAATCACAACCAAGTCACGGGAGGTTTTTTGGCCAAGAGGGAAATGAAAAATCCTGTTACAGAATGAGGTGATCAGGTCCTCGTAATAGTATCTGATGGGTCTTACACACAATGAGTATCAATCATTTACAATCTCACAGAGAAAAATGTGCCTTCTCTAACCGGACAAGGGCAGTGTTCCCTAGGAGTCACTCTAAGCTCAACACCAAAGACAAGCTGGATAAATGTGTTCCTGGGCTTTTCCATGTTGGAGATTTATTTACCAGAATGCCTTAGCCCGAGGCAGAGGAAGGGCTTAGAGTAAAGGGACACAGATATTACACAATTCACCAAATTCTGTGATTTTTCCCAATCTCCCTTGCAGAACCTTCTCTAATGTGAAGCGTAGTTTCCGCTCTCCAACAGGGGTTGATTTTCACTGGCCGTGCCAGCTAAAGACTGGGCAGTGGGACAGAACTGATCAGCTTTTCTCATCTCCTCCTGCACTCACTTCATTCTTTAAACAATATGTATTCCTTGTTTCCCCAAACCAAAATAATAAAAAAGAAACAAGTCAACCATGGCTGCCAGAAAAGTCTTTTCCCCTAAAGATATCATTTCCCTGTTGTTTTTTACATGAACTTTCATTCAAAGGGAGACCTATGTCCTCAGAAAACATGTAATTAAGGCAGTCTCCTCTAAATGTTATTAATACCTTTCAGTGAATTCTGGCCAATGTAAAGGAGATGACCTCCCCCTCCCTTTTTTCTGCTTGACAAAAGTGAAAAGTTGATTCGAGAGAATAAATTTCGTCCCCCTTTCCCCCAACCAAAACAACCCACATTCAAAACTCCACCTACCCTGATTTTTTGCCTATAGGGTCTAGTTTTCCTGGAAAGAAAAAGCTAGCCAAGTGCTTTAAAAAACCCCGTCTGTGTTCATGACAGCTAATGTCTCATATCCCATAACAGTAGCTGTGACCTCAAAGTCAGCTGTGATTGACAGACTGACCCCAGTCACTCCAGGGTGTAAGGTAAATGACAACCCTCCTCCCCCCAAAAAAGAAAAGAAGAAAAGAAAGAAAGAAGTTGGGGAGGGCGGTTGGAATCTTGCTGTCAGCTTAGCAAGCAAACTTCTTAATAAAAACCTCATTCAAACTGTCAGTGTGAAATGCAGAAAGTGTCAACTAGGGTTTTCAGGCAAATACTTCATATGCTTGAGCAAGAGGAAGGCTCTAGCTGGCTTTACCCACACTCTGCCTTCAACCTTTCACTTCCCCGCCAAAAAGCAGGGCCACAAAAAGCTAGCCACGTTCAAAGAATGTGAATAACATTCATCCATGGACATAAGAAGGTAGTGCCCTGGAGACCACTCAATGACAAAAGCCATCGTCCTGGGCATGGTGAAAAGAAGTGAAGTTCTGATTTGTAATCCACAGGGAGCATCTCTGCTCCAGGAGTCAGGGAAATTTGACATCTCTATGAGTCTGGCAACATTTCACAGGAAGGTCAGAGAGCAAGTTGGCTTCCCAACGCCACCTTTCAACCTAACTCAGAGGGCAAAACTTAGAAAGAATTGACTCAATAGACTATTTATGGGGTTTATTTATTTAAATGCTAAAATCTTTTTTTGTTTTTAAATGGTGGAATCAGGAGAAGAAAGGGAAAACTAAGTTCAATCTCTATTCACAAAAGCAATTGTAAAACTCAGCCAGACTATCATGGAATGTCATATACATGTCTTGTAAAAAACCCAACCCACGTTTCACCAGTAGAAGATGAAGGTGGGAAGAAAATGGAGCGAGAATTACATAAGGGAAACCTTTCTCTGTTTCCAAACTGGCTTCTCCAGGCATAGCCCTCTCTCACGCTGAGGGGTCAGCCTATCTGCTTCATCCACTCTTATCTTGATGTCATTAAAAGATGGTCTACTAGACCATCTGAGAAGACTACTCATGTGTACAATCCACAAATATTTTTAAAATAAAATTTAAAAACACTATTTTGGGGGACTAGTCTCTCTGAACAGAAGTGAAACACACTAATATTCTCCTTGAACAGCCACCTGTACTCATTGTACATTTTGTGGGAAAGATGAAAAATAAAACTAAACCTCTTCCCTGATCCCTGCAAGACAATTAATCAACTACTGGCCTTAAAATGTAACCATGCAAAGGAAGGGGAAGCTGGACCCTGGAGGAAAAGTTGTGCAACACACTGCACATCCAGTTATAAGCCTGCACTAGGGAAAGAAAGGGCCCAGAGCAAATATGGTCGAAGGAATAGAATCAAGGTGGAAAAGGGCTTCAGATTTCCTTGCTTTTTGTTCCCTTTGACATCGTGAATAGGGCAAAGGCATACTGGGTGGGGGCCAGGGTAAGTCTTCCAAACTCAAGGAGAACATCGCAAATTGTTCAGAATGTCTTTGTCCAGAGAGCGCAAGGCCCTGGCACTGGCTATGTTTGCGTTGTCTCATACTATACCTCAGATGGAGATCTTCTGAGAACTTAAGACAGGCGTAGATAAATTCTTTAATTTGATTGTAAACCTTAGGCACAAATTCAGAGAAAGGAAACTTCTTTGGAAACGGCTGCTGTAAATGCAGGAAATAAAGACACTGAGTCACAAGCCAGAAGACATTAAAGACCTTCACAAACAAACTACAAACCAAGAGAAACACGCGCCTCAATTTAAGGCAAGCAAGCAGCTCATTCCTCCTGTGGAGACAATCTCTCTGAGATCTCCCTCCTCGGGGCTGGAATGAAGTGGCCCTTTAGAAATGGGGGCCTAAGAAAGCATCCGACAACATACCAGAGTCCAAACCGCCAGAGCCAGTCCCAGACCTCCCAGAGGAGAGCACTTCCAGGGGACCCCTCCCCTCCTCCAGCTCCTGGCACAGGCATGTGAGGCTAAGCCCAGTCCCTCCCTGGGGAGTTAAAAGGGGTCACTTTCAGGAAATTGAAAGGGATCCTAATAGCCAGAAAGAAAAGATTCTAAAGGATCCAGAGACTGGAAAGTTCTCCTTACCTTTTCCAGTTCTGTATCTTGGAATGGGAACTGTCCAACCACCTTCTTGTAGACTTCCTCACTGGACACTGGTATAGGGCTGTAGTTGTCTGAATCAAGTATGTTTCTAGAGAAAGGAAAAAGAATGAATTGTCTCAAGACCCAAATAGGAATTTCCATGTAAATTTCCATGTAACACTGCCACCAAATCACTATGATCTTGGAAGACATGTATTGCAACTAGAAAGTAATCATGGCCAAAGAGCTTGCTGACTTGTCTCTCAGACCAACACCTTCCTCTGACCCTAGATACGTCCCCTTTCCACCTTAGTCCTTTCCAAATGCCAAGCTGACTGAGCAAGCCCAAAGGCAGTAGTCACGATGGCAACCCCATGCCCCCCAACTCTCAACATGGTTTCCATGCTTGTTTTACTCCAAAAGGTGACCAGATCTCCCAAGGTGCTTCAGTAGCTGCCTCCACCAGAAGGAGAATCACAAAAACTGGAATGTGAGAACTAGAAAGACGCGAGCTCTGAAAAGGGCAAAGTGGATCCTCCTGGTGAGAGATCCAGGCAGGCTTTGTGCCTAACACAGAGACTATTCTCCCTGAGGCCTCAGTACATTATCCTGGCCTTTGTGAGGCCTCAGCACTCAGGTGCTCAGTCACATCTCTTTATCTGGTGCTTTCTAGGTCACTGGAAGGCTTTTCATATGGGCTGTGCCTGACTATCTATACCAGGAGTTCCCCAGAAGGAAGGATGTCTAAGCCATCAGTCCAGAAATGATCTGAGGGCAAGAGTTATGTCTCTGGACATGTGCTTCTGAGCTTACTGCTGCAAAGGCCCTCCCCAAAATACATGAACTCTAATCAAAGTAGAAACAATTAGGATATTTTATTATCCTCTTCATTAAGTAGATTATACTCAGAGAATGCTATGTATTGGGGCTCAGTACCCTGACTAGCCAGCGTTACTTTAAATGAATGACCCAGAAGGGGCCAGAGAAACAAAGGGAAAAGGCCTCTGTAAAGAGATAATGGTCCTTGGGGGTGAAATCACAGTGCCAGTCTGTGATGGAAGTCAGAAATTACCATTGGTGGACTCTAAGAGAGCTTTCTCTTGTGGGGACTGGGGCCCTGTCTTTCTATTCTCTCAGGACAGAGACTGTCTTCCTCATCTCATTCTTTCTCTAGAGCCCAGGAGAAAGGTCTGTAGACACAAGGAAAACTCCAAATGGAAATGTCTTGTTTCCAGGAAGGTTGAAAGGAAAGCCTGGGTACTAGTAGGAAATCTGGGGACCACAAGAGCATTCCTGCTATAATGCTAACCCTCCCCTCTCCCCAAGTGTCCTCCTTCTTGTAAATCAGACAAACCTGGGTTCATCTGCATGGGGTTTGGGGTATAAGAAAGCTCATCAGGAAAAATAGTTTATCTAAAGCTGTTTTTTTCATAAACCTGATTACACGAAGCCTGGGTCCCGGGATCGACACTACTGACGTGGCTTTGGAATCAGGGGGGCTGATTCAAATTTCATTTGCTACTGTGACCTCTGCCTTTGTTCAGTTATTTCAGTCGTGTCCTACTATCCGTGACCCCTTTGGGGGTTTTCTTGGCAGAGATACTAGAGCTGTCTGCCATTTCCTTCTCCTGGTCATTTGACAGATGAGAAAATTGAGGCAAACAGGGTTGTGTGACTTGCACAGGGTCACATAGCTAGGAAGTATCTGCCATGACGAGTGTCTCACTGAGGCCCCTACATCTTCCCCCAGTGCTCCATTAGGGCACAGGATCAGAGATGCCAAGCTGGAAGAGAATCAGAGGCTATACTCTACCCTCCATCTACAGAAGGAGAACATCGCTGGGCCTAAGGTCACTCAGGCAGTAACTAAGAAAGTGAGGATTTGAATCTTGTTCCTCTGGTTCCAAGCCCAGTGTATCCCATGGCCTCTCAAAGGCAGGGCATATCAAGTTGGCAAGTTTAGAATCCAGCATCAGACTGCATGTCTACAATCTCGGGTTTGTCATGATGAGGGCAGCTGCCAGGTGACAATATTTTCCATCCTCAGCAATTCATGAAATTAGCCTCCTGAGCAGAGGGGTTTCATACGGCCCTGGCAGAAGGAGAGGCCGCATGGGAGACACAGCGCGTCCTTGAAGGCAAGTTGAATGGTCACCTCTCACCTGAAAACACCTGCCCATTTCTTCAATAGGGTGTCACTGTACTGGTCTCTGATCTCAAGCAGCATGTCAAAAAGCTGGTTTACTGGGAAACCATACACCTGGAGGAGAGGAATAAGTCAGCTTCCTTTTTCTGACATGTTTAACTCTAGGAAGGAGAATGGGGAGGAGGCAGGGAGGAAAGAAGCTTAGCACTTCACAACTGATGCCCCCTTTTCTAGCTGAGGAGCAGACACTGAATTGTATCATTCCTTACTTGATCACAATTCAAATGGGCCTTCACTGGGTGGGCCTGCCATTCTTACCCCAGAGGCAGCCAGTCCAGGGCTCACATGGATTTAAACCTTTAGCTTTGGAAAGTTAAAACCATTCCTAATATTAAGATCACTTTCAACATCCTGCATACTGACACTTTGGCCTCCCCCACTCCCACCTCCTTCTATTCAAGGGCAGCCCCTCTTCCCACTCCTTAATGAAAGCCAAAAGGAAGCAGGGAACCCATGCCCCCTCCCCACCACACTCTGGTTCCCTTAAAGTATGCTTCCTATAAGTCAATACTTCTCCAGAAGGCAGAACCCAAGGAAATCCAAAGACACCCTTGGTTGGAACCCAGATTCTCACTTCCTGCTGTTTGGAAATAAGAACTTACTCAGCACTCTATAAAATGTGGGAGAGGAAGGGCTAAGAGTAGGCTGGGAGAGGGCAGAGGAGGGTGTGGAACATGATGAAGACAATAACAATCTAGCAGGGGTGCCACATGGGAAAATCAACACAAGTAAACTTTCCAAGGCATTCCCCCAAATTTACATAGGGAGAGAACTACTCACAAGCTGAGGTTGATTTAACCGAAGGGAAGTCACATACCTGAAGTGTGTCAGCAAAAAGGACGATGAGGTTCTTCAAATCCAATACCAGGTCTGGATCAGAGCAGTAAGACTATGGGAAAAACAAAGAAAATGAAGGGAGAACACGACTTCTAACACTGTAGATCAAACAGAAAGTTCTGCTTTCCTCCGGTGTTACTAGCCCCTGCTCAGCCTCAGGCTCCTACAGCCTCCCACTCCACAGTGGGAGGGGGCTCAGAGAACATCAGCACTCATAACCCATCCACCAAGATCCAGAAGCAGGATCATGAAAAGAAACCAAATCAAATGCTTGCAACTGAAGCCACAGTTCACTGTTCAGTCATGAGAAAGAATCATAGTCACAACTCCAATTTCTAGAGCACTTAAGAGTCTTGCAAATGTTCTCATTCACAAAAAAAGAAAGCACAGGAGTGTGATGGAGGAGCCCTCGGGGCCAGGGCACTCAGAGGAGACGTCTTGCCTCTGACGCCTTCCAGGGGACTGCTGGAGGCACGTCACAAAACCAGTCAGTGCCAGACCTTATGATGCAGAGAAGGCCCCTGCCCACCTTCCTTGTCCAGGAGTACCCACTGACACTGAAATGACAGGTTCCATCCATCCTTATCCCCTTCTTAACAAAAACCTTTGGAAGTAGGCATGGTGGGCCCTTTTAATAGAGCAGGCAACTGAGTCTCAGAAATGCCCAGGGACTTCTTCATGATTAGGATCTAGGAAGTCTTAGAGCTGGCATTCAAACCCAAGGTTGTGATTCCAAGTTCCACTTTAAGGAGCCACATGGAGAACTCTACAATTATCTAACTTCTGAATGAATCTGGATAACCATCTGCACTAAGACAGGGAGGTTCTGTATAGAGGGAGGCACCATTGTCCCCCTCGGCCCTTCACATGCAGAGCAGGCAGCTCAGAATCCCTCAGGCAAGAGTCAGGGATGCAGGAGAGTGCCCAATGAATATGCAAAGGAAAGCTTCAGCCTGTGCCCATCCTTCGAGGGCAATTCTTGAGGTGTACACCTGGAACCCAAGAACATGCTACGTACAGGAGGCACAGAGATGGGCCAGAAAGCAGCAAAAGAGTTCCCTGAAGCTGAGAGCCAACCAGAAAGCCTCAAGGAAGGAAGAAAACCAGTCTGCATTTCCTGACCAAGGGCAGAAATCAAGGACTGACAGCCTGACCAAGGGCATGTTGGACTGAAGGCCAGGCGGCTTCGCTTCCCAGTTCCAATTTCACCTCCTTGTTCTTAATGAGAAAAGTTTGTTCCATTTCCAACAACAGAACTCTGAGTCTGGAGTTGCCCAGGGGCTTTGGAAACTTCTTCCCTTCCTACACAGAGAGCAAGTGAGCTTTGAAATCTCTAGGAGAGAACACCTGAGGACACCTCCCTTTAGAGGAAGAAAGTTACTCAGTGGGAAAAGCAACTCTCTTAGGGCAACACAGCTTTCCCCAGAAATGCCAAGTCATTCACCCACTCACCCCGATCCACTCCTCTCTAGAGAACGGGGCTGTATTTGTTGTTATCTCAGCTCTCCTTGAAATGGAAGTGCTGGGAGCCTGGGGAGCTGGGACATTCCCTGCAGTCCCGTGGAGGCCCATCCTCGGGCCTGAAGAACACTCTGATTCTTGCAAGTTGGTTTCAAGTCATACAACTGAGACTCAGAAGACACAGAGGGGATGTTTAGTGGTAGAAAAGCCTTGATTTCCAATGCTACCTCCATAAGCCACCTGAAGAGATAGTCCCAAAAGACAGAGGCTTCTTTTCTTACAGCCTTCAATGCATCTAAGGGAGCAAGGTCTACTGACCAACAGCCGCAGTGCTAGTATAGTCCTTACAAGGGCATTGTGTGTATCTGTAACAATTTTCATTTGTGAAAAGATGGACTTGTGAGTGTCTGAGTCTCTCAGACACAACTGTACGCTCTTAGCATACAGCATTTCTCTAAATTTTATCCTCATGAGGGCCTGGAGACTCTCCTTCCCTGGAACCCTAAGCATACCTATTCTATGTCCTTGTTCGAGACAAGGGATTGAAAAGGATCCATTCTCATGGTTCCTCCAACATCATTATCAACAAACGTGCAAAAGCAAAACTGGCCTGCCTCTAGGCACTATGGAGGAGGGAATAACCATAGTAATAACCAATCCCCTTGGGCAGTGCCCCTTATGGGTCCATTTATCACAGAGAGGAGACTGAGGTCAGGGAAGTTAGGCAGCTCCTCTATATTATTACTCAAACAGAAAAAGAAAAGTTCCCCCTATTTCCCAACAACTCTGGAAAGTTCCATTCCTGATCTATACCTACCTTCAAAGTCAACCCAGGAATTTCTCCTGTTCTTAACGATATGGTTCAGTGTACAGACATGCTCATGCCGTGGAGGCAGGGCTTGGCTTCTTAAAGAAATAACTCGCGCCTGGCTCCATCAGGCACAATTGGATGTTGTCTCTCCTAGGACAAGTCCTAGCCATAGGGAAATGTGAAGACAACTGGCGTCTATGGTAGACTGGAAAGAGAACTGGCCAGGAGGCTGGGAAGCACGGATCCTAATTCTGAGACTGGCACTAACTGGCTTTGGCCAGTCAGGTCCTCTGGGAAACTGAACTGGTTCATCCGTAAAATGAACAGGAGGGACTAGATACTGTTAAAGTCTCTTTCCAGCTCTGGAAGTCTATCATTCCCTTAAGTCTTCTCTTCTTCCTTTGCTAACTCAGCACTGAGGAGCCAAAACCCAGTCTCCAATAAAGAGGGTAATGAGAGTCAGCTAAATCCCCAAGCTCTAGCAGCAGCCCCTGATCTTCAGACACTTCAGTGAGGTGGCCAAAGCTTCTGGCACAGTTTTGCTGTCCCTCTGCTATGCAGGGGCTTGGCTCAGTCATATCAAACAAATATAGCCACAAGGCTAGAGAGAAGGAGGTCTAGTGACTGGACAATAGCTCACTCCTTACTTTGTCCCTTTTTTTTTTTTTGAAACACAGATCATACTAGCAGATAGGGCTAGAATTCAGCTTAAAGGTATAGCCACTGTTTTTCAGATTGGCTTTGAGAGCAACACCAAGTGTGTCCTCTGGGTGCACTGAAGCCACTGCTTAGATAAACTGAAGAAAGACTTCCATAGACATCTCAACTTATTTCAGAGACCAATTACACTCAATTGATGAAATCAGAACTGTTTAAAAAAAAGAAAAGCTGTTGTATTCATTCTGAGCTCCACAAGCATGCTTGTGGCTCATTAGATCAGAACTCAAGGTCCAACGAAGTCTGCCCAAAAGAAATTTGGTCCTTCCCCCACCGCATGTCATACAAAAACACTGGCCTCAGTCTCCCCTCTGTGTTTTTTTTCCTCTTGACATTTTCCTGGTCCCTTCTCAAATGAATATCCTTCATTCAATTATATATATCGTCCCTTCCAAATCTGAAATGCCTTATTCTATAATTTGATAGCAATCACATTCAGGATTTGCCAACTTGATTGAGAATGGTCAAGCTCCCTCTACTGGCACTTCTTGAAAAGTCAACCCAGCTGAAAATGAAAGCGGGAACAGAACACAGAATCATAATTTCCAACTTGGACCTTCAGCCAAAGGTGAGCTCAATATTGGAGAATGTGGCCATCAAGGGAGCAGAAGGGAATAGCCCTTTCAAGGGGCAACTATTGTCCAACATGTCCCTGTGCACTGGACTTAAAGAAAAGTCAGAAGAAAGGCCTTATCAGGGGTCACAGAATCAGAGCAGAGCGGTGAGAGGCCGCTCACTTACCGAGTGCGTTCGAAGTGCGGCGATGGTTTTTGACAAGGCCATTTCCCATAGTTCATCAATGTAGGCTCTATTCACTAAGCCCTGAGTCGTATGTAAAATGTGATCTTCAACCACAAAAAAACTGAGAAAGAGGAAAAGCAAGCACAGCTGTCAGAAATTACAGAGCTTGGACATAATCTACAGGGTTGGACAAGCATCACGTGCCACAAAGACAAAGCTAGCATCCTCTAGGAAAGTTAATGGTCAATTTCTTCTTGCGGAAAACTGTGTGGCCTCCTAATGGGGATCAGACTTTTCTCGCTCGTTAAAAACATCCCTGCACACTGCTGAAGAGACTAAAATTGCATGGCTATTAAATGTTATATACAACAATTTAAGGGAGAAATAGATATGTGGATGTGTAAACATTCAATTGTGATGCACAAGTACACATCGGATCTTCAAAAAAATAAAAACATTCTTGTGGGATTTGGGGTGGGGACACTTTGAAACCGGATAACAGATTTTAAAAAATTAAAGACTGAAGACAAGAAATAAAATGACTTCCCTCATAAAGGAACTTTTTAACTAAGATGACGACAAAATGCTTTACAAAAAAGATCTCAGAAAATAAACAATTTGTTTTGTATGCCAGTGATTTGGAGTTTAAACTTCAATGTACACAGAACCAGAATAATTATTAAATGAGTTAACAATCCTTGTAATATCCCATATGCTAATAGAAACTGTCATAGACCAGAAGCTGTCAATGTTCATTTCAAAGGCTGGCCTTATCATTCCCCTTGTCACTCCTCAATTCCTAAGCCTGTGTTAACCTGGGTGATTCAAAGGTGAAAACATGGGAGGTTTTATCTTATAAAAGGTAGCTCTATTTTTTAATGTATTTTATCAATGCTTAGTCCTGGAAATCCAGCACAGATGAAGAAGAGAACTTCCTCATAAGAATTCCCTAAAGAAGGAATGGGAAATGAACAGGAGGGACTAGGTGAGTGTGCAAAGCAAAGTGCTTCTGACATGGAGTTCTGATGTACTCATTTAAAACCACCAGCCCTTGTTCTCGGTTCTGCCTTCTGGAACTAAAAAGGACAAGCCCCATTAACCCCTCTTCCATTTGAGTACCTGAAGCCAGCTGGCATGGTGCCCACCTCACTGTCCCCTGCTGCACAAGTCTGTTCAAGGCCAAACACCTCAAGTTCCATCAACATCCTCATACAGTCTGAACTGGGGGGCATTCGGTTCTCATTCAACCTTGTCAATGATGGTGATTGTTACTGGTCACCAAGGGGCTAGCTGGCACCACAGTGCATAGAGCACCAGGCCTACAGTCAGGAAGACTCATCTTCCTGAGTTCAAATCTGACTTCAGAAACTTACTAGCTTAACCCTGTTTGCCTCAGTTTCCTCATCTGTAAAATGAGCCAGAGAAGGAAATCGCAAACCCCTCCAGTATCTCTACCAAGAAAAGCTCCAACAGGGTCACGAAGAGTCAAACATAATCGAAGAAGACCAGGAACAACTGGTCACCAAATAATTCACTTTGGTTAAAATAGTTTCCCAAGTCCCTTGACTTTAAGCTGGCTCCTTTCAAAAATCAAGATGACTCTATGATTTCCTTTCTCTCTCTGCAAAATAGTTTCATTCTCTAATAACTTTTTCTTGACAGCAATTTTTACTTTTTGTCACATTTATTTTCACCATATTTGCTGTCTTCTCATATTTCTGTTACAACGGTGGCTAGTATCCTCCTTTGCTTTCCATGTCAAAAGGAATAACCATCAGAATCTCCAAGCGAAGACCACCATGCTAAACAAAGGCTCATCTCTCTCACATATCTATGTCACTTTCTTAGATTCTCAAAAATAATCATAACTCTAATACAGGGGATACACAGACACATATGACATTCAGTTCCACTTTCTTGAATAATTAATAAAGGAGATAAGGTCAGAATTCAGCATTTCCCCCCAAAATATACATCACAGTAAGAATTCAGATAGTGGGACAGCCAATGGGCCTCTTTCCAGATACCCTAAGGCAAACTAAAACTGTGTCTTGTCAACTCATTTAACTCATGTGTGTCTGTGCACACGGATATATAGGGTATATCATGCATGTATACTCTCTATATAATTATTTGTATATATTCTTGAGGAAACACATCATCTGTTTTACACAAACCCCAAACATCCGCTTTATGAAGAGAATATAAATACAAAAAGAACACCTACCCTACGATCTGATTAAAGTATTTCCTGTAGCCATCTAAAGTTTCATGCTGCAATAAAACAAAAAACAAATAAAAGTTTTGAGATGAAAATCAAGAAGGCTCAGAAAATAAGGAGCCGCCCACATGTAGCCCCTTGAGATAATGTCAACATCTCCCATGAGGCAGAGGCCTTGAAGAAAGAGGATGCCACGCTCCTACCATGTTGGATGGGGGTTGGAGCACCAGCCGGGCCTGTTTCCGTCTCTGCTTCCTGTAGTAGTTTTCAAAGGTTTCCCGAGCACCCTAAAAAACAAGACAAGAGGATCTGAATATTTGCCCAGGCCTGTCACCCCTCAATGGGAAGAGCAAATCCAGTCTGTCAGTATCTCTCTAAATAACCACTTGTGTCTCCCTCCTTTCCTCACTGAGAGAGGAAGAAGATAAGGATTATTTTTGTATCTGTTAAGGAAAAAAGTAATGAAAGGTTTTCCTAGTCCTAATGAAGACCTGTCTCACTTTTATAATCTTTTCTTGCACTACTCCCCAAAATGAAGTTCCTTTGCTACTAGGATTTAGAACCCTCCACGTGTAACACAAATCAAACTGTTGCCTTATTAAGGCTCTTTTTGGCCCATTCCTCTGTGGCTCAATTCCTTTCAAGCCTAGCCAGGTCTAGACCTGCCTCTTCCATGTAGCCTTCTCTAAACACACCTAAGCCACCAGTCCCCACCTCTGCCTTCCCAGAATTCCTGAGGCATATAAAGTCCACCTAAGGCACACGAGGAGCAATCTTGCAGTAGAAGAGAGATTCTCTTATGTTGTATAGTAGAAACTCCAGCAGCAGCCTCTTATTTTGACCAGCCAGTTTTCTAATGGGCTCTGAGGACTGCTTATGCTTATGCTTATGAGCAAAAGTCTCATGATGATAATGTTTGAGGGCAAGAAAGGGAACTAAAAATAGGTGGATGTGTCCAACTTGGCCTCAGCACTAGTTACTGAGGTGCCATTGTGTGAAAGAGCATTCACTGCCAACCGGGTGAAGGGAAGGGACACATAATCTGCATACTTAATGGCCAGAGCCCTCAGAAATCATCCAGAAGCATTTATTAAGCACTGGCCATACACCCAGAAGTGCATGAAGCATGGAGATATAGGGAAAGGCAATAACCCAGGCACTGACCTCAAGGAGCTCATAGTCTAATAAGGGAGACAGCAAGCAAACAACCATGTACAAACAAGACAGAAATGGTGTACATGGAAGGTTATCTCAAGGGCAAGGCACTGATAATTGGGAAAATGGGAAAGGCCTCATGCAGAAGATGGGATTTGAGCAGAGTCTTGAAGGAAGATAGGACACGAAGGGTATGATGTGGAGGAGCATTCTAGCCATGAAGGACAGCCAGTGCAAATCTATGGAGTGAGAAGATCCAGCGCTGTGTGTGAGGAATAGCAAGCATGTCGATGTGGCTGAACCATACAGCCCATGGAGAGGAAGGAAGTAGTCAATGTTGGGGAAGTTGTGGGAAGTTAGGCACACTGATGCATTGTTGGTATGGAGTGTGAATTAGTATTACCATTCCGGAAAGGAATTTGGAATTATGTAAAGTGACTAAAATGTCTGTGCCTTAGATTCCATATTACTAAGAAATAATTGATAAGAAGGAAATCCCCATAAAAGCAAAAATATTTATAGCAGTACTTTTTGTGGTAGCAAAGAATTAGAAACAATGTAGATTCCTATTGACTGGGGAATGTTTAAACAAATTGTGATACGTGAATATACTATTACTGTGCCGTAAGAAACACTAAGTATGATAAATACGGAGAAGCATGGGAAGATTTACACAATGCGATTCATACACAATGACAATACAATGTAATAGAAATAATACCACAAAATAATCAAAAGTAAATACTGTGAAATTACAAAGAACAAGTCTGGCCCCAAAGAAGAAATATAAGAAGAGGCCTCCATCCACTCCCTTACAGAGGTGGGAGGTCCATGGCTATAGTACATTGTATACATTTTCAGGGTTTTTTTTTCAATACATTGATTTTTCTGGGTTTTCTTTTCCCTCTTCTTTTCCACTTAAATTTTTGAAAATATTATTTGTTATATGGAATAGCTCTCTGGGGAGAGGGTTGATGGAGTGTACTAGGACAAATATGGATGATCTAATAAAGCTATCAATAAAAATTATTTTTAAATAGAAACTGGATGTTATAAATTTACAAAGAATAAGTATGATCCCCAAAAAAGAGCTAGGAGAACACACTTTCCTGCCTCCACCTTTGCAGAGGTAAGGAGTCCACCGGTTTGGACTGCATAGACTATCAGATTTTTTTTTCAGCATAGTGATAAGCTCTGCTGATTTTTTTCTCTTTTTTTAAAAACAAAATCCTTGTTATATAGGATGGCTCTCTGGGAAACAAGAGAGGTAGACAGATGCAGGAGGCAATTTAGGCAATGTAAAAAAAAAGCCTAATAAAGATTAAGTCTCCTGGTTAGTTAATGCCATAAACTGGCACTAACATCAAGGCTTCCAGACTTTTAGTACAGTGGTCCTTCCACAGTATCCTATTAACCAGATCTCCTTAGTCCCTATTCATTCGCTCAGCATTCACATACAAGGTTCCATCCTTGGTAAGCATTCAATACACATCCTAAGTTACTTCATGTGCCAGTTGCTAAAGAGACAAAAGAAGGTAGGTAAGATGCCACCCTTGAGATGTTCAATATCTTGATTTGAAAAAAAGATCAACAGTGAACAGAGGAATAATCCAAATGCTAGAAAACAGGAGTGGGGTGAGGGTGGGGGAGAGCACACCAAAGCTGGATTTCATGCCAAACTTAATCACAAACCTATGAGAACGAAGCCGAGACAGTTCTCTCAGAGTTTACACTAAAAACTGGGAAAATGTTCTTGAGCACACTGCAACAGAGCATTCCAGAAACAAGACGTCAGTTTCCGAAGCAAGCATCTAAATGAACAGAGGGCCTGCCCATAGCCAAAGATAGACTGAAGAAAAGGGCAGGAGCAGACGGCAGCAAAGTGCTAATAAGTCACTCTACCCAGACAGTGCGGCCGAGCCCAGGATTATCACCAAAGAGCAGGAAACGAAATCCTGGAAACTGTTATTGCCCAGTTTCCACTTTTCAGCTAGGGCTGCTGGTCTTAAACCAAGAGGTGCTTTCAAAAACAAGGGATAACTTGAGGGCTTAAGGATTCTGGAGCACTATAGTGCCACCATGGTCTACTCAAATGTCAGACTATTTCAGAAAGAGAAGTGTAGAAATTGAGACTGATGAAGAAAGCAAAATCCACAGTTTCATTAAGCCACAATTTAATGAAGCAGCAAATTCCTTGACTTATGAAAGGAACAACTGAAGTTTGTTAAAGTAATCACAGAGTAAGTGAAAAAGCATTTATTAAGCACTACTCATGTGCTTCATGCACTGGGTGCTGAACAGACGATAAGGCAGCAGGTATGTTGCTTGCCCCCAAGGAGTATAACATCTGGGTTTGAAAACAGAGTTCAGTAGGGGCAGCTAGGTGGTGCAGTGAGTACAGCACCAGCCCTGGGGTCAGGAGGACCTGAGTTCAAATCTGACCTTAGACACTTGACATATGTACTAGCTGTGTGACCTTGGGCAAGTCACTTAGTCCCAATTGCCCTGCCTGCCCCCCTCAAAAAAAAAACAAAGAACAAAAGAAAATAGTTTTCAGTTACCAGCACATGGAACCTGGACACTCAGAGGACAAATATAAAGCAGGAAAATGACCCTGCTCTAAATGCACTCACATACACACAGGGGGCCTGGTGACCAAAGAAGGAAGCTATGGTCTGGGAAGTCATAAAGATGGCAGTCCCCTGAGATGGCCCTGTTCAGAGGCACTGGTCCTATCGTAAGATTAAAACTCTAGAGGGAGGAAAGGTAGGGGGGTCAGGAGTAATGAAGACACAAACTAAGTTGTTTAGCTTGCAACAGTAAGGGTCTCTGGTTTGGTTTGGAGGGTGAGGCAACAGCAACAAGATGCAAAATGGCCTTGGTGAAGATGCAGGTGCAATGGAGGGGTCACTAGTGAAGGAGATACATTTGCAAAGGAGGTTCCTCTGCTCAGTCTGACACAACAGAACCATCACGGCCTAGCTCTCTTAGTGATGCTGCTTATGGACTGCGCCACTCCCATTTAGAATCTCTTACAGACACTAACACCAACATCTCAAAGAATCTCAGCACTGGAACAAACCCGTTCCTCAATAAATACTTGAAGACAACCATCATGCTTCCCCTACATCTCCTCCAGGGCAAACATCCATTACCTCAACTACTTTTCACACAGCATCAATTCTTCTTGGTCCTTCAATCAACAAACAAACATCTACTAAACACCACGTGTCAAATGCTGCGCTAAGTGCTCGGTATTACACCCTCTCCCCCCCAAAAACAACCTGTTCCTGCACACAAGGATCTTGCAATCTAACGGAGAAGAAAACTCCTAGACAAATGGGAACATCGAAGACTCACAGAGGGTAAATGAGAATGTAGCCTCAGAAGCAAAGGTGCTAGGAACAGGGGAGGGAAGAGAGCAGAAAAAGCCTCCTGCAGAAGGTGGTGCTTGCCCTGAGTCCTAAAGGAATCCAGGGATGCCAAGAGGTGATGATGAGAAGGACAGTCTCCCTGGTGTGGGGGAAGTCTGCACAAAGGCAAAGATGGGATGTGAATATCAGAGGGCTAGTGTGGCTAGATGGTAGACATGGAGGACAGTGGAGATTCCAAAGATAGGAGGGGAGCATTAGCCTCCAAAGAGAAGAGCTTCTAGATCAGCTCCTCAAGGGAATAGGGAGCTACTGTAACTTATTGAGACAGGGATGGTCTTCCCATAGACACTCCATTTTAATAAATGTCCTTTCCAGAGTGCAGTGCACAAAACTGAATACTACATGCAAGAAACGGACTGCCTAGATATGGCAGAACACAACAGGACTATCATCTCCTTATTCCCCAAAGCCTTCATGTCCAACCCATCTCCCTTAAAGTCTCTGTTATCATCTTTCATATTTCTTCTCTTTTCTAGGCTCCACATTCCCAGTCCTTTTGACTGATCTTCACATGGCAGGCTCTTGAGGACCCTTCACCATTCCTCACCGGCTTATCACTGACTCTCCTGAAATGTAGTGTCTGGAGATAAACGTACCACTCCAGGTTTGGGCCGATCGAGACAAAGTACGTCAGCACGCCTAACTTCCTGGGCCAATATTCAATGCCTCTCAACACACTCTAAGATCACCTTACCTGCCTTGGCTGCCACATTATACTTTTCACAAATACTGAGATTGTAGTTCACTAAAACCACCAGTTTCAAACAAAATATTGGCATAATGCAACATCCCAACATTATACTTTGGAAGTTAAATTTTGGGCTCAAGTAGAATACATTATATTCATTTAAATTTCATCTCATTAGTTCAGCCAATGTCCTATACCACCAAGTTATATGTCATCTGCAAAGCAAGCCTTTAACGGCTCTATTAAAGTCATTGATAAATGGTAAACAACCTAAGGCCAAGCCCAGACCATGGGAACACTCGACTACAAGCTTCTTTTGGAGGTCATG
The DNA here is from genome assembly GCF_011100635.1 of Trichosurus vulpecula. NCBI lineage: Eukaryota > Metazoa > Chordata > Mammalia > Diprotodontia > Phalangeridae > Trichosurus > Trichosurus vulpecula. The sequence goes on along the minus strand of NC_050575.1, from coordinate 433,270,483 downwards.
TTGACTATTTTACGACTATTCTAAGGCCAACCATCCAACTAGTTCTGAATACTCTGAATTCATATCAGAACCAAGACAACAGCTTGCACACAGTGTTAGCATAATGAGACTGTCCAATGGTTTGTAATCAAGGTAAACTATACCTACAGCATCTCCCTAGTCTGACAAGCTAATAACTGTTAAAAATGAAATTAGGCTAGCCTAGCGTGAATTATTCTTTGCCAGCCCCAACCATAATTATCTCTACAATGGTGGCTAGGTGCATGCTATAAACAGCAGAGAACTGATACTGAGAACATTCAATAGCACAGGACATTAAGACAGGTATCTTGAACTCCTCCACTCAGACAAGCATGAGGGTCTCCCTGCTTGTTCTTACTTTTCAGCAACACTTGGTCAACAGGTGGAATGGCTTCTAGAAATGCAAGCTTTCTACAAGTAGAGGAGAGAAACGAATGCCAACTGATGCTCTCAGTGGAAGAGAGAGGTCTGGCCTGCCATCTCTGGGAAACGTAGTGATGGACATTTTCCTCTGAGCCTTACAACCAACTCAGAGAGGAAGAAAGGCCATAAATGAGCATCTGAGTTATAGTATTGCTGGGTTCTCCACTGTTCCCAAAAGTAGGTACTCAGGATCTTGTTGCAGAGCAGAAAGTTCCGTTGGCCCCTGGGGTGAGCGGAGATGTCTCAGAAGGCATACTGCACAAGAGGAAACAGACGGAGAATTGTCACATCTCAGCCTACAGAGTTTATCTGACCCATCTTCTTGAGAGGTCCTATGGTAGCCACCAGCACTGTCACCAGCCTGGCGCAGGCCCTCGTCACTTCATAATGGGACTACCACAAGAGCCTGCTAGTTGGTCTCCCTGCCTCAAGTGTCTTCAGGCCATCATTCATTTAGCTAGCAAACCGATCTTCCTGCACCGAAAGTCTGACCTTGTCACTGCCCTATTCGGTAAACTCCAATGGCTCCCTATTACTTTGAAGATCAAAAATAAAACCATGTTTAACCTGGTTGCTTCATACATTTTCAGGAATCTCATGCTTTATTCTCTTCCATATACGCGGCAATCCATTAAGATCTGCCTCCTTGCACAGATCACTCCAACTCAGACTCTTGACATTTTCATGGGCGGATCCCCATGCCCAGAGTTCTCTCTCTCTGCTTCCTACCTCCCCTGTTTTTTTCCAGGTTCTAACTGCAAGGAACTTTTTTCAATCTTGCTTAATGAGCATGCCTTCCCCCGAGATTATCATTCACATATACGTATGTACACATGTACATGTATGAACACGCACATAGATGTGTAAATTATCCTCTGTGTGTGTGTGTATGTATCATAGGGGTACATGTGGCTGGACATATTTGCATATTGTCTCTCTCGTTATACTGTGAAGTCCCTGAGAGCAGGGATAGGGTTTGGGGCCTTTCTCTGTCTTCCCAGCCCTCAGCACAGCGCTTAGCAGACAGTAGATATTTAATAAAAGCTCATGGACTAATGCCAAAGACACCCATAATATTTCAGGGCTGCGCCAGCCGGCACTGAGCCCCCAAGGAGGTTGCCCTCGGGAACCATGAAGTGCTGAGAGTCGGGGCTAAGGCCACCCCTTTGCCTCTGTCCGGGCCAGCGGGCTTCTCCTTTCCTGATCTGCTCGCTATTTTTCAGACAGCAGTAGTTTACTTTATGCTCAATCAAAATACATTCAAAATGGCAACTCAGAGAATTCTGTGCACTGGAGCACGTAATGCTTAGTATATCCAGGCAGTAAAGATGGCAATCCTCTGTCTTCCATACCTCACTCGAGCCCAAATAGTGAAGCCAGTTTTGTTGAAATGGACTCCAAATGATCAAAAACCACCTTCAGCAAATCAGCAGCTAACAGAAATGGTAGAGGAGTCTTATCTTTGCTGAAAAAAGGGGGACAAGAACAGCAAAGTCCACAGTATAGTGGCGAGAAATAATCTGGAAGCTTCTGTTTAATATTTTATTTAATGAATTTAACTATGGTTTTCCAAGAAGCAATCCCCAAACAGAATGAAACCACTGAAGTTTCTACAATTCTATTCCTGGTGCCAGAAAGAGTTCATACTTTGGCAGGGCCATGGCCAAGCATTAAGAATGGCCAATGTAAGAAAGTGAAGGAGGACAGAGGGTGAAAAGGGATGGGACAGGGTCTCCAAGAGCACCGAGAGTGCTTTCCACCTGGTCACTGGAGGATCCAAGGATCACAGATTTAGAGACAAAGGGACCTTAAGGTGGCTTACTTAGTACAAGCCCAGAGCTCTGGTTTTACAGATGAGGACACTGAGGCCTAACAAGGAATGTCACACAGAGCTGGGTTCAAATAGAGTCTGCCTGACTCCGAATCTAGCTCCCTACACTGGACTACTCTGGGTCTAGAGATCTGAACTCATCAAAAGCTGTTAGGAGCCGGCTCCCTTTCTCCTGATCTGGTGAGCAACTTTATTTCATACAAACTAAGAATTGAGAGATTTTGCTTTCTCTTATCATCCATTCACAGCATCCCATCTCTTCTCTGAGACACTGTTCCACTGGCCTTTGTTTCCCTGTTCAGGGCAGCTAGGTGGCCCAGTGAATAGAGCACCAGGCCTGGAGTCAGGAAGACTCATCTTCCTGAATTCAAATCTGGCCTCAGACACTTACCAGCTGTGTGACCCTGAGCAAATCACTTAATCCTATTTGCCTCAGTTTCCCTCATCTATAAAAAGCACTGGAGAAGGAAATGGAAAACTGCTCCAGTATCTTTACCAAGAAAACCCCAAACGGGGTCACAAAGAATCAGACCCAACTGAGATGACTGAACAACATCAACCCCTCCTCAGGCTCTGACCATGCCTGGAGGACAGTAACACACTTCTGTATTCTTCCTACATTATCTGCTCTTGTTTCCACCACTTGTGCATGCCCTTTACAAATTTATCTTGTTCAAGTTCCCCATGTAGAAAACTCCCCCTCTTTTCCTCTTTTCTCTAGTTATTTGTCTTGAGCATCTTCAGATGATCTTCCTTCCTTGAGAGCTCCCATTCCTCCTGGGTTGACTTCTCCTCCCAGGAAATACACTCTATCCTTCCTCTGAACCTGTTTAGTCTGGTCTTCGAAATGGTGGGTGCATGTCAAGCTATGCTCTGCTTTCTTGTCCTGTATGACCAGTTATCAGATGGAGTTCCCCATCGTTATTTCTGTTCTCCTCATTGGTCACAATAGATGACCTCCTCCATTTTTCACTGCATTCCCAGTTTCATTCTTGGCCCATCTTTTGCACCTCTTTGCCTTCTCACCCTGGAGATACCTCTATCTTTTTTTTTTTTGGTATTTTTTATTTTTAGTTTACAACACTCGGTTCTACATAATTTTGAGTTCCAGATTTTCTTCCTCTCCCTCCCCAAGACGGCATGGAATCTGATATATCTTCTACATATAACTTTGCATTGAGCTTATTTACATAATAGTCAAGTTGTGAAGAAGAATTATGACCAATGCAATGAATCATGAGAGGAAGAAACAGAACCCAAAAAAAAAACCCCAAAAACAAAAGAGAGAAAAAAAGGGGAAAAAAAGGCGGGCAAAAAGTGTGCTTTGATCTGCATTCATACTTCATAGTTCTTTCTCTGGATGTAGATGGCATTCTTCATCATGAGTCCTTTGGAGTTGTCCTTGCACCTTGTGTTGCTGAGACAAGCAAAGTCTATCAGGGTTAGTCCTCACAGAATCCATATATCTGTTCTCACGTATAATGTTCTCCTGTTTCTGCTCCGCTCACTCAGCATTGTGTCGTGTAGGTTTTTCCAGGTTGTTATGAAGTCCGTATCATCCCCATTTCTTATAGCACAATAGTATTCCATTACCTTCATATACCACAGCTTGTTCAGCCATTCCCCAATTGATGGGCATCCCCTTGATTTCCAATTCTTTGCTACTACAAAAAGAGCCGCTATAAATATTTTTGTACAAATGGGTCCTTTTCCCACTTGTGTGATCTCTTTGGGATACCACCCTAGAAGTGGTATTGCTGGGTTGCCTCTGTCTTTCTGAGTGGTGTGTCCCCAGGCTTAACCACCACTTAGGACGTGCCCAGCCACAGCGCTCACAGCTCTGGCCCTCACTTTCCAGACTTTGTAGCCTCCTCCCCAGAAGTTTCTCTTTTCTGTCTGGAATCCTCTCCCTGTCCTGAGATCCTGTCCCCGCCCCCATCTCAATTCTCCAGCTTCTTTTTTATAGGTTGTCCTTCTCATTAGAATATAAGTTCCTTGGGAGTGGGAACCTTTTGGGGGCTTGCATTTGGATCCCCAGCTCTTGGCGCCTACAATACATTAAGGGCTTACTAAATGTTCATGCTCAACAGCCCAACACTGAAGGACAAGTCTGTGCTCTTCTCCTCCTTTGGTATGTGCCCCAAGGCTCCATCCCAGTCCCAAGTATCCCAAGGTCCTATTTCTTTCCTGTCTCCTGTGTGACATTTTTCCAGCCCTGACTTAGGTCAAGATTTCCTTCTGCTTCCCCAGTTCCCTTTCCTTCTTCTCTGAGTTGGTTTTTTTCAAAGGAAAAGTTCATGCTTTCTAGCAACTGGACAATAGAAAGCCCCTTGTTTCCACTCTTCTGGGAAGACCAGCTCACACTTTAAGCAGATGGAACAATGATCTGGCTTTGGCTCAATAAACATTACGGACCCATGAGGCCACTACGCAATTCCCACTTGTTTGCCACACTTTCTGAAAGCAAGATTCAAAGTCCTTTGTTGTTCCCCAGGCCCTGTTGTGGCCACTACTCTGTGGACCTTTACTCACAGCGTACAACAGCATTTTGTTCACACCTTCCCACCCACACCCAGTGTCCTCCACCTCTTCTTTCTCTCTCTCCTGCTTTTCCTCTTCAAATCTCTCTCCTTTGTCTCCCAAAGTCTCCGCCAAATTCATCTTGATCTTCTTTATAATTCCTTCCACTCCTCATCCTTCTTCAGCCTGTCCCTGACCAAAGCCGTATGTAGAATATTATTCCCTTCCTGTCCCACTTCACCAAAGAGTCATGTTACTAAATGTCAAGTTCATTATGTACACTAAAATGTTCTTCATTTCAAGGTTAACAGCCTTAAAGGATCTTTATTATTCTAGCATGATGTTACATATTCAGCAGGTTTCAGATCCAAAGTACACTTTCCTAAGAATTTAAGAGAAAGCCATCTTTCTAATTAGGCCATAATGCACTAATTAAATTATCTGCTGAAAATGACAAGAAAATAAATGAAATGAAATTCTATATTTAAGTCAAAATAAAATCCTTACTTAAGTCTGAAGTTTACTCATTTTTAACATGTCGGTTACTTCTTCACCAGGGCAGAAAAAGAATCAAAGCAGAGATCATCTCATTCTCTAGGTCTGCCTTCCTCATTCCGACAAATCAGGTCAGTTTCTCTCACGGCCGCTGGATCCGTTCATCTCTGATTGTTCCACTCCCACTGCCAAGTTTGTGAATTAGATCTAGAGAAACTGGACTGGGGAAGGAGAGCTCTGGTCAGTCCGTTAGCGGGCTGAGTGACGCTGCTATCAATTCCCAGGTCAGTCGTTAGATTAACCACACAGAACTGCCTCTTGAATGCCAAAGCCATCCCAGCAGGCACGTTCTTCAAGGATGAAGCAGAATTGGAACAGCACAGAGAAAGAGACTTCATAACACTGGCATGGAGGCTGCTCCAAGGGCCAGGCACTAAGCGTTAAGCCCTACCACCGCTGCCCTGGAAGATCAGAATGCTCTGTCTGGCTGCTCACACCAGAAAGGGGACTGACATTCCATGCATCTGCTGCATGAGCACAGCAAAGGCAAGAGGTGGGCCCGATGCCACCCAGCATGGGTTTGCTTTGGTTCCGTTTAAGATTTAGGATTGTTTGATGTATTATAAGAGGTTCCCAACCTTATAAAATCTAAGGACTCCTTTTTAATACTGAAAAATTTTGCAGATGCTTGTGTAATGTTGGTTGTACTAATTTATTTTTAATCTGGACTTCTGATTTAAATGGCATAGGAAGCAGACAGAGGTCACGTGACATGCTCAGAGTCACAGAGCTACGTGCAGCTACATTCGAACTCGGGTCTTCCCGACTCTCTCCACTCTAACTCCAAGACTGACTCTTTCTCTACTATGCCTCACACTGTCTCTTTTCATTTGTACTAGCAACAGCTATTAAATGAGAAAATACATTCTACCAAAAGGATCAAATTAATTCAGCAATGCTTTAAAAGTAATCCACATATTATTCATCACAACAGCATCTACAAATATTTGAAAGACTAGAGTGTGAGGCTCATCGTTTGGAAAGCAGTAAACTGAGCCATCACTTCCCCACTACATGAAGAAAAGAATGGTCACTCCTCACTGGACACGTGTTCAAACTAAAGGAGTCCATCTCATGGTCCAGGTTGGAGGGGAGGGAAGGAAATAGAAGAGATGAGTCTCTCACAGAGTCACTTCCAGTGTGAGGATCACAAGAGGAACAAGAATTTCTTGTTCTCTGCTATTGTGGTGAGGGTCACAACTGTTGATTTCCCTCATATCTGGCTTTTAAATGCTTCAAAAGTAATGTCCCCTGACCCAGGTGACGAGCACCCTTTTTTCATCATTCACCTACTGTTCAACTTCAGCAGGCTTTCGGCATCTCCCTCCTGCAGACATTCTGCTCAGTGCTTGGGGTGGGAGGCCACACAAACGGTAAACACGTAAGACATAGTCCCTGGCTTCATTAAACGGACAATCCAAGCAGCTTCGCCATTCAGGGTCACATGGGGCCAAAAGGCCAACGAAACTCAGTCCTAAGAAAATGGGAGCAATGTGTAGTAGAGCACTCCCAATTTTAATTCCTCACAAACATACCATAATTAAACATTCTACAGTCCAGTTCTGTCCTCTCCCCAAACATGGACATTTTTAAGACAGGAAATCCTAAGGACAGTACATCTACAATTAAAACCCATTTCGGGGTTCCATTTTAAATCACCAATACTCCCACCAAGAAATGCTATGACACTGTTGGTGGAGTTGTGAACTGATTCAACCATTATATAGAGCAATTCAGAACTATACCCAAATAATGATATCAGCTCTTTGCTGGTGGCAAAAAACTGGAAACTGAGGGGACGCCAATCAATTGGGGAATGGCTGAACAAACTGTGGTATATAATGGAATACTACTGTGCTATAAGAAATGATAAGCTAGATGCTCTCAGAAAAACCTGGAGACTTAGATGAACTGATGCAAAGTGAAATGAGTAGAACCAGGAGAACATTTTATACAGTAACAGCAATACTGTAAGATGATCAGCTGTGAATGACTTAGCTATTCTCTATTCTCAGCGATACAATGATCCTGGACAACTCTGAAGGACTTACAATGAAAAATTTGATGAACAGTCAAAGGACATGAACAGGTAGTTTTCAGATGAAGAAATTAAAGCTATCTATAGTCATATATAATGCTCTTAATGACTATTTACAGGAGAAATGCAAATCAAAACAACTCTGAGGTACCATATCACACCTATCAGACTGGCTAACATAAGAAAACAGGAAAATGATAAATGTTGGAGATGTAAGAAAATTGGAACACTAATGCATTGTAGGTAGAATTGTGAACAGATTCAACCATTCTGGAGAGCAATTTGGAACTATGCCCAAAAAGCTATAAAACAGTATATACCCTTTGACTCAGCAATACCACTTCTAAGGCTGTATCCCAAAGAGATCATAGAAATAAGAAAAGGACCCACATGCACAAAAATATTTATAGCAGCCCTTTTTGTAAGGGCCAAGAATTGGAAATTGAGGGGATGCCCATCCATTGGGGAATGGCTGAACAAGTTGTGATATGTGAATATAATAGAATACTATTGTTCCATAAGAAATGATGAGCAGGCTGACTTCAGAAAAGCCTGGAAAGACTTATATGAACTGATGCTGAGGGAAGTGAGCAGAACCAGGGGAACACTGTGCACAGTAACAGCCACACTGAGCAATGACTAACTTTGACGGACTTAGCTCTTCTCAGCAACGCAAGGATCTAAGATAACTGCAAAAGACTCACCATGGAAAATGCTGTCCCCGTCCAGAGAAAGAACTATGGAGTCTGAATGCAGAGCGAAGCAGACTATTTGTTCTATCTCTCTCTTTTTTTTTTTTGCTTTCTTCTTTCTTGTGGTTCCTCCTGTTGATTCTAATTCTTCTTTACAACAAGACTAAGTGAAAATATGTTTAATATGAATGTATACGTAGAGCCTGTATCAAAGTGCATGTCATCTTGGGGATGGGAGAGAGGGAGAGAAAATTTGGAACTCAAAATCTTATAGAAGTAAATGATGAAACCCAAAAATAAATAAACTGACATTTTTTTAAAAAAGAAGAAAAAAAATGCTATTTATCCCCTGAGAAAGAATTGATGAGGTATGAATACAGACTGAAGCCTATTTTCTTTACTTTATTTTTCTTGGGCTTTTATTCTGGCCTAGTTTTCTTTCACAACATGACTAATATGGAAATATGTTTTGCATCACTACACATGTATAAACTATATCAAACTGCTTGCCTTCCCAATCAGGGGTGTGCGGAGGGAGGGAGAGAATTTGGAACTCAATTTTAAAAAGAAATTGAGAAAACTGTTTCACATGTAATTGGGGGAAAACAAAATACTAAATTAGAATGAGGGATAAATAACTAAATGAATGAATGAATAAATGAATGAAGAGCTGCTGTGACAGCCTAGATCACATAAAAAGAAAGCCCATACCCAGCGGGAGGAGGGATTTATTGTGCGGTCATTCTCAGCCTCCTCACTGATGACATCTGCTAGACTTTCAAGTCACAATCTATGTAGCGTTGCTTTCTGTTCAAGGAATTGCAGGAGCAAGGGCTGGAAGGGACTTTTAAGATGTACGTGATCTTAGTCCAACCTCCAAACTTTACATATGAGGAAACCAGGGTCACACAGGTAGTAAATGGCAGTTGTTTATAGCCAAAAAGTAAACGTATCCCTTTCATTTTGTGTGACATTTTGAGCTTCTTTGAGCACCTGCTGATAGGAATTACCATTGCTTATATCTAAAGAAAATGCTGGCTGGTATAAGCCTATTTAGGGTCCTTCAAATCATTAGCCCATTTGCCGGCTATCTACTCCAGACATCCCTCCAATCCGCTCAGGCCTGCAGCTGCCTGGACCACTCCACTGCACAAACCAGGCCTACTACTAAAGGTCTATCTTCTCTTCCTTCCCCATCTCTGAAATTTTCTCCCCAAACATCTCTTAGTGCATGACATTCTTACTGTTAGAATGACTTTCTTTGGTGAAAGCATCACTAGGTCTGCACCCCAAAGAGATCAAAGAAAGAATTGGAAATTGAGGGGTTACACATTAATTGGGGAATGGCTGGACAAGTTGTAGAATATGACTGTGATAGAATACTACAGCGCTGTAAGAAATGATGAGCAGGTTGGTTTTAGAAAAGCCTGGGAAGACTTGTATGAACTGATACAGACTGAAATGAGCAGAACCAGGAGAACACCACATACAATAATAACAATATTGTAAGGCTGACTAACAAAAGATTTAGCTACTCTGATTGAGACAATGATCCAAGACAATTCCAAAAGACCCATGATGAAAAATGCTATCCACCTCAAGAAAGAGAACTGATGAACTCTGAATACAGATTAAAGCATATCTTTTTTTAACTTTATTTTTCTTATTTTATTTTGTCTGTGTTTTCTTTTGCAATGTGGCTAATACTGAAATATATTTTACATCACTTCACATGTATGACTGATGTCAAAGGGCTCACCTTCTCAAGGAAGGGGGAAAGGTAAGGGGAAGGGAGAGAATTCAGAACTCCAAATTTTAAAATTTTTTTAAAAGGTTTACATGTAATTGGGAAATATTTAATGAAATAAATAAAAATATATAGTTTTTTTAAAAGATGTAACTCATGCCCATCTTCTTCTCCAGACCTTTCTTTGTTCCCATCCCACCTTGTAGCCTAAATGCTAGCATTCTCCTGCCTTAACCGTTTAAGGCTTAGGTGAAGAGGGAGAGACTTGTGAGGTATATAGACTATATTTTTCTCCGTTGTCTCCCCTGAAAGAATGGAAACCATTTGAACAGAAGGATGGCTTCATTTTTTGGTTTTTCTATTGCCAGTGCTTAGGTCAGTCCCTGGAACAGAGTAAATAGTTAAGAAATGTTTTTTGAGAGACCATTCTAAAAATCAATTGTTGCACCCTCTGATATCCTTAGGGTCCAACTGGTCTGAGACTGCTATGCTTATTAAATACTTGTGTCTGCTTTTTATAGTTTTAGGGTTCTCCTCCTTTGCTGACAGTGTGCCTGCCTGAAGCAGCCTCTGTCTCCACTTTGAATATGATACTTTTGATATGCTATGGGCTTAGAAACCAGATCCCCAAGGCTATTGGGATTGTGTGCTAAAGAGTAAATAAATGAGCTTTGAGAGCAGTCCTGAGGGGACCAAATTATATGAGCTTTAGTTTATGCACTGTACCTTATCCATGTGGGCTGCTTCTCAGAGACTTTGTGGTTTTCCTTACTTTCTGATTTGAGACTACGTTCTTAATAAGTTATTGGTGAGCTGAATTCTGGATTAGTAAAGAATGGAAGACGTGAGATTATCTCAAATTAATAACTATTACCATGATTTAATTCACCAAATCTGCTGGGAGAAGACAACAAAGTAAGTAAGCCGTGAGACTTTGGGGATGGCCTCGGCTACCTTATTTCTAAAATGCAGGGTGACAGAGGCCCGACCCAGCGTGAGAGAGCAGGAAATGATCTAGAGCTTAAACCTGGCTTGAAATCTCAGCTTGGCTATTCTGTCTTACCCAGGCCACCTTGCACCAGAAACATTCCTTTCCTCTTTAAAACTCCATGTCCTAATCTGCAGAATGAAGGCTTGGGATACAGGTTTTCGAAGGGCCCTTTCATCTCCTAGATATCTGAGAACCTCTTCCAACTCAGACACCCAAGGATTCTAAAGTTTGCTTTAATATATATGAGGCAGAAAGCAATGAAGTATGAGGTGCTTGAAGAGGGAAAGCTCAGACAGTTTGTAGGGGTTGGAGTCCTTGGTGCTTAGAACAAGCCGAGGCCCAAAGAAACAATTTCATGTTGAGATAAGTAGGACACCAAAGACAAACTTTCCCCACATTTAGCTGAACCTTGACTCTGGAGGCAAGCAAGTTCTATTTCCTGAGACTAAGGATTTTCAGTCTCAGGTCAGATGACAAATTTCAAACAACAAAGATCTGAAAAAACAAAATGACACCATTATCAGCTGGAGAGTTTTTTCAGCAAGCTTGGTCTTATTCCTCCTTTAGAAGCCTCCTTCAAATGTTCTCCATCTGTGGCCTACTCCTATGGAGGCAAGGATTTATGGCTGACATCCTCCATCTGAAATGCTGAACATTCACACGACCACAGTAACATGAAGGATTCCTTCATGGACTCGATCTCATTCTCATTTGGGATAGCTGTGGGAAGGGGGCGCCTTTTATCTGGCCAAACAGATAATCCAGGTTGGGGCTCAGGACCAAGCTGACTGCAGACGGTCTGCCCTAATGGTGAGGGGAGGGATGCTCCACAGGGCTTTTCTTCTGAGCAGTCCCAATCCAAGGAGCCCATTGCAATGGCAGCACTCACCAAGCCTCTGGAGTCGTTCAGTTTGCTCAGCATTGTTTCCTATTTGGAGGGAATTTGAAGACAACAGTGAAAACCCACCCAGGCCATTCTACCAGTGGGCTGTGCCTCCCGCACTGGCTTTTTAATCAGCATATTTCACCTCTTACTTTACCTGCCACAGCTCTGCCCTAATCTGTTCATTCTCCATTTTTCAAATCCCCTTATGGAATTAAGATTTAAATAAGTAGTGAGTGAAGGCACTGTGGGTTATGAAAACATCCTAGAGCCTAAAGGCAGAAGGGCGGGAAGATGGGGACCCTTTGTCACAGGATCTTACATTGGGTCACATAGGCCCCTCCTTCTACAGATGAGGAAAGTAAAGCTCAGAGAGAAGAAGGGGAGCCCAGCATCACTCGTCACACAGGGCTGAGGGACAAGTCAGGCCAAGTCTGCTCAGTCAAAGACACACTGTAGTGTTTCTGGCATCCTGGCCCATATGTCCAACAAATGGGAAGGGAAACAGTAAAAGTCCATTCACTAGATAATGATGTGTTTTCCTTCTGCCAAAGTGGCAAATGCCCCTGCCAAGGAGACCCCAAAATAACTACGATCTAGTGAGGCCTCATGGGCCTTGTCAGTCACACAATTCTAAAATGAGGCTAATGAAAAGTCCCAATGAGCCCAACGAGGCCTTTCCCCCAAATTTTGGTCACACAAAAAATGTTGAGAAAGATTATGCTCGCAGAGGTACTGGGCTTTTCACGGGGATCCACTTTTTCTAAACCAAGACGGCTCACTGTCCATCTTGCAGAGATACCTTCTCCAAGTTTACGTCCCCAGAAGATGCAGACTGACCCAGGAAATTATCCGCTCACACAGACACAGAACATTCCACCCCAAGCATCTTCTCCCACCTGCCTCTTAATGAGAAAAAGACGAGTATCAGACGACAGCATGTCAAACAACAGGCCAAAGGAATTCCTTCCGGGCCCACCTCAGACTGTGTACTTCCTGGCAATTGGTTAAACATCCCTCTGGTCCAAAGCACCCATCCCTGAGGGGTTGAGTGGAGGGGGTCGGGGTCTGTGGGGATCTTTTTGGTTGTTCTAAGGAGTGCTGCTCCCCCTATCCAGGTACTAGAACCCTTTCGCAGATCAACTGGTATCAGAGGTATTGGGGGGACATACGGGGGATGAACCATTGTTCTTCCAGCCTGGCCTACAGGAAGCAATATTTTCCATTCCGCCTGTGGGCAAGGCCTGTAATTTCAGCACCCTGGCTGCAGCTGGAGCTCCCTTTTAACTGCCTGGGCATCCAAGTGAAGACAGGTTTATTCGGAGGAAAAATACAGAAAGAGCCATTTTAATTTGCCTGCATGTGAAAAGGGGAGCACTTTTCATAGGGCCCCATAATGACGTTCAGCGGGATATTACACTTTGCCATATGGCTAATTTGCACAGCAGGCCAAGGGCAGGATTTTCTTTCATTAGAATTGCCCTAAAGACCAGACTTCATGCACATGTGGAAAGCATGAGTCCAAGACGCCCCCTACTGCTCCAAGTCAGGAACTTCGGGGTCAGGACGGCTCTGACACAACTCAGAAAGGACCTGAGGGGTCCAGGGGAAAGCTAACCAAGGCCATAGACAAAGGCCGGGGAGGCAGCTCTGTCCTTTCTTTCTCTGGGGAGCTAAAAAATATCCGAGAAGCTCTGGCAGCGACAGACCCCAAGTCTCTACAAAGAAAACTACACATGATGGAAGAAAAAGCCAGTTGGAAATCATGTCATAGACAAATATCATCTCTCAGCAAAAGCCCCAACTCTTTAGAAGTCACTTTTACTTAATTCAACACGACTCTACAAGAACTGCAGCCCTCCTTCCAAGCGGGTGTAGGCTGACAGCAAAAGCTTTGCGTGGAGGACAGGACAGGACAGGACAGGAGAGGAGAGGAAAGGAGAGGAGAGGAGAGGAGAGGAGATGAGAGGAAAGGAGAGAAAAACCAACTGATGTCTAAAGATTATGGCCCACTAGTGCCCCACTTTTGAAGAATGTAAACATTGTGATTAACAACCCTGGCCTTTGTAATCAGCTTCCCCCTTTCCAAGACAGAGTGTTAATTTATTAAATATCTTAACAAAGGGTCTTTTATTATCAGACTTGGTTTGGCTGGCTCCTTTCATGGCATTACCAATTACAACTAATAAAGCTTTAATTGACGACTGCTTTTCATAACCTCTGACCCGAGAGGATAAACAGTGGTTTGGTGGTAGCGAAAGGGTAAACCTCAAAGGGATTGGTATCTTAATCAAGCTTAGCAACCTAAACTCCTTAAAATTACAACTTACCAATCTGCCCAGAACAAAAACCCGGACTTCCCCTGGGATTACAGCAATTGATCAAGGAAAGACTTGAATTTCACTTTCAGGAGCAGAGTCCTTTTTGTGGGGCTCCCTAAGGCCATAGAGCCTCCCAAAGGCTGGGACTCTTCCTGGGTGAATCAGGCCACGCCTTGGGCCTGTGACTCCAGATAGTCGGCCCTGGCTGGGGAGGCCGATGCTGCTGCTGTAGAAACGCAGAGATGAAATATCTCTGAGACGGGGTCTTCCCCTCCACTGGCCCTTAGTCCTACACTGCCAGAGGCTGGAAAAGATGTGCGATTCAGGTGGGCCATCAACTGAAAACCTTGGACTCCAGATACAACTATCCTCTGATAACTTGGGCTGGACTTTCCAGGGAGCAAAAGCCAAGACTCCCCAAACTTACTATGAGCCTGCTTCATCTCCCAGCTACCCATTTCTAGGGTCATACCAGCTCACACTGGGGCTGATCCCATAAACCCTAAGTGCCACTTCTCAAATTAAATTTATACCATCAAAGTGGGGAAGGGATATGACTACTGATTGAAAAATTAACAGGGGAAGTGAAATTATTTTAAAATATTTAAAATTAATAATAATAATAATACCACCTTACTACTACTTCAAACACCTAACCCTAAGGAATTTAGATCATTCGCTAGGCCTCACAATATAGGCCACAGTATTTAAGCTGGAATATATTCAAGTAACTTTGCACCTGGGGAAACAGAGGCGAGGAGGGAAGTGACTTTGTAAGAGGCACAGCCCAGATCAGTGCCAGGCCAGGAATACCAAGAACCCAGAATTCCGTGCAGGGCTTTCTACCGGGGCACGGCTAAACTGCTCCTGATATTTCAGAAGCACGCTCTGCCAGAACAACAAATTAGCTTTCTACATAGTTACCTTAAGATTTAGCAGTTCTAACTTTGAAAAGAAATACTGAAATGAAATCCCTGCCATCTTCTCCATTAACAAATGCTGCCCTGAAGCAGGAAGAAGGCGGCTCAGAGTACCTACAGAACAGCATTTGAGAGTTCTAAGGGTGATTTAAATTCACCATCTCATTCAAAATAAGGTCTTCTAGATTCCAAAAATCTAGCACTTTATTCACTGTGCTCAGCTGTACTTTGGTATCTATTAGACTAAAGACTAATCTGTTCATATCTCATAAACTCAAAAATGTGGCTGGAAAAACAGACAGAGGCTGACGGAGGGCAGTGACTGGTTCCATGCTGGGATAAGAGTCAGTCAAACAGCATTTAAGTACCTGCAGTACACCAGCACCGTACTAAGCGTCGGAAGAGAGATGACGATACGAGGGATGACAAGGAAGAGAAGCTAAAACTTGCACCAGAATGGGTTTTGTTAGGAATTTTTATGAGAGCGAGTTCTTACCCCAATACGACAAACGACTATATTAATAATTAGACAATTACTACTGTGGTCAATAAAGCCTTCAGTGGTCTATAAACTCATGCAGAGATTTACAAATCAGAAAATCTGAACAACAGAAACACTTCAAAAGTGCATGCTTTGCTTTTAACATCAAGAACAGCAGAACGTCTTAATACTCCAAATGCAGGTTGAGAAATATTTAAGCCTTGGAAATAAAGGATACATTAGCCGGAGTCCAACATGGAACGGGGTTGGCTTCGCACACTCTGACGAGGGCTGTTTGCTCAGAATAACTGTCTCCAGCCATCCAGTTCGTTACACACCTAGGCCACTGAGGATCTGAACACAAATAAGTGTGGGAACAAGTGGCCTCACTACTACAAAGTTGTCAGCTTTGACAAGAAAGTGAATCTGTTTTTACATCAGCTTCGTAGGCAGTACTGTACTGGTGAGCCAAGACAGCGCACTGGCACCCGTGGGCCTACAGCCAAAGGCCAGGTCTGGTAAATACTACCGGTAGGGATATACAGAGGCATCCAAGGAAAGGGAAGAAAAAAGTACAGGGACATCACCTTCAGGGAGAAAGAGAAGACTTCTCTCTCTGTCTCTCATCCATGTAACTAAGGAACAGACTTGACAAAAGGGTTTATTCTTAATATGTACTGAGACATAACAACATTAGAGACCTATCAACCAGTTCTACTCAACAGATATCTTTTAGGCACTTATTATGTGCACAGCAATGTCCTAGGCACTGGAGAGAAAAAGATGAAAAACTGCCTTCAAGGCCGTGGAGGAGAGGAGGGAGTAAAGCCAGGAGCTTCCTGAGTCCCTCCTATATCCCTAGAGGTTAAGTGGGGAATATCCACAGTTGGGAAAAGATACACCCACACAGTGAAAAAAATGCATTTATTCAGGGCATGATTACACCTTCAAGGTTAAATCTCCAAGTCTGGTTGTTTAGATGAATCTCTTCTGCCTTCTTTTAGTCCTCAGTGCTGGTCAATGAGGGAAATGACCTGAATTTGTGCATCTCTTTAGCCGAGTGAACGCGTAAAAGGACTGATGGCTATAATCCAAAACGGGGGCTTATTTAAGCTTTCAGATTATTACACTTCATGCATAGATGGACACATGTGTGCGTGTGTAGTCCTTCTGGTGCTTCCACAGATGGAGGTAGGATCTCATCAGTCTGGGCATTCCTCATGATGGGTACTCATCCATGGTCCTCTGAAAATCTTCCATAGAAGACCCATTCTGTGGAATGGAGGCCTTCCTTAGTTGTTTTCATGGACACCAGAGCAGACTGAAAACTATGCCCCTGCTGCCAGCGGTCTCTCTGCCCAGCTCTGTGACTTTCCGCAGTGCAGGCAGCTAGGCGGCTCAATGGATAGAGCACCAGGCTGTCAGCCTCAGACACTCACCAGCTGTGTGGTCCTGGGCAAGTCACTTCCCCTGTGTTTGCCTCAGTCCCCTCATCTGTGAAATGGGGGTGACACAGCACCTCCCTCCCAGAGTTGTTGTGAGGCTCCAATTAGATCATAGTGCTTAGCACAGTGCTTGGCGCATAGTAGGTGTTACTCCTATTATTGACTAGGTCTTTTTATAACAATGCGGGCCATTTTCATCACACAATAAACTTTAAAAAGTACTTTCCATACATTACTTCATTTGAACTTCACAATAGTCCTATGAGGAAAGCCTATTATTATGTCTACTTGGCAAATGCAGATATGAATATTCTGAAGGTTAAGTGACTTGCCCCTGGTCCTCCAGCCTAGTTCCGAGTTCAACACAGGCTCCACTGCACCAAGCGGCCACTCCATTATCACGCCAGTGATATCACATGCTCACGGCTGGTCACATCCACCACACACATTCTGAATGCCCTTAGGCTTGGTGAAATTGATTTGGCTGAAGGCATAGTTTTCAATGATTCAAAACCATATATCATCCCCATGAAAATACTGGTATTAAAAAGATGAGTTGTTTACCCCAAGGCCTTCAAATAAAAAAACATCCATCTATTGAAATAAAAACAGCATCACTTTTTGTGGCAGCAAAAAAGAAAAGAGAGAGAGAGAAAGAATGGAGGTGGCCATTGAGTTGTTAATCACTAAAACACTCGTGGTGTCCGAGTGGTATGGAGTATTACGGGATGCAGTGTTATTGACTGCAAGAAACGATGAATACGAAGCATTCACAGAACCACGGACCTCTAGAGAATGAAGAAAACACAATCAGGAGAACAACACTACAAGGCTGTGGAACTTGAACTTGGATAGAGTGCAATGCCCAGCACTGGTTCCAGAGAAGAGAAGATGAAACGCGCTGCCCTCCGAGATAAATGTGCCTACGTGGACAGACAGGGTCATGGTGTGCGCTGGTTTTGTGTAACGTTTTTAACTTGTTATGTGGGGGGGATCCTGACAGGGGGAGGATTGGGAAATGACAGTGTAATAAACATAAGCTATCAAACAAACAAGATGGCCTGAGACAGTTCTACAGGTTGTCACTCTAACTGTTCATCACAGTCTGTTGACTAGGAATTCTCCAACTACTCTGAGGGATGCTTAGGCCAAAGTCTGCCACATTCCAGGGCTTGATGTGTCTAGCATTAGGTCACCTGCAAACAAGAATGCTTGGAAGGCCTTGCCATCTAGAGGGTGTCTCACTACAGTGTGAACACCACACCCTCACCACAGTGGACAGACATCCTGTGGCAACCTTAGCAGAGAACACGGACCAGAACTGCACAGAAGGGACTCTGATCTGGATCATGCACATGGCTGAGATCCTAGATCCACATTAGTACTGGGCCACCCTGCAGCAGCAAAAAGGGCTCTTCATCTGCTCCTTCGAGAGATATGATTCATCACGACAATGATCCTGGCTGGAGTTTACAGACAATTTTCAGGGATGCAGAGGACCCCGTATCAGTTGCTTTCTGCCTTCCACTCAGCTGCTTGATTGGTACTCCACATCTCATCATCC
Organism: Trichosurus vulpecula; assembly: GCF_011100635.1. Lineage (NCBI taxonomy): Eukaryota > Metazoa > Chordata > Mammalia > Diprotodontia > Phalangeridae > Trichosurus > Trichosurus vulpecula. The sequence continues at coordinate 433,252,051 of NC_050575.1, read as the reverse complement.
ATCCCCATGTTTACAGAAGTGAGGAGATGAGGGGTGCCACATTCACTGAGACACCACTAGGCACCATCAGAGGGGCACAATGCCACGTGTCTGGCCTGGAAGGGCTGTTTCTGTCGAGTCTGAAATACACTTGATCAAGTGAGCCCTAACTCATGTCTTGCCTGAACCTTTTTATTCTGCTCCATGACCTGTACATCAACGTTTGGAGAGGCTTCTTCTGTCTCACAGAGGGCAGGAAGGATGTGTAATTACTCTTTGTAGGATGAACAACACTTAAGCAGGCCCTTAAAAAATTCAGTTCAACAAATATTCATCAATTCCCTATGAGCAAAGTACCATGTGTGCAGAGTTTTAAGTGACTCACTCTAGGGCCCAGAGACTGGATCCCAATTCAGCATTCAGTCATTGGGTACCTAATATCTGTGCTCTTTGCTGACCCTCTGGTAAAAATGGTGGCATGTTCATCCAACCAAGACAACTTCTTACCCTCCCAAAAAAGCTGCTAAGTGCGCTCTGTACCATAAAGTCCTGTACAAAGACAAATGAGCTAGGTGGTTCTAAGAAGGCGTGGTTGTAACAAGAGCGAGAGGAACAGGGTTCTAGATCCTGGCTCCAGCGCTTCCTGATAACCGTGAACAGTCCATCAATCCCTGACTGACTAGACCTGAAGTCCCTTCTCTGTAGATCTTACCCTCACCTTAAGGTTAGGGAGCAGTAATTTCTATCCCAGACTCCTCCAATCCTATGGATGCCAGAATTCTGTGGGAATGTCACAAAATAGAAACTGCCTGGTTCATCCATCAGCCCATTCATACCATCTTCACTATCCTGCCTCTACCACTTTCACTCCTTCCTGCCCAATAGGTCCATCTCCCTCCCTGCATATGAGAGCCTCCCATAATGCCAAGGGACCAAAGGGGGCTAATTTGAGAAAGGAAGCCCGGCTTAGCGCAGAGGTAAAAAGAGAACAATAAAATAGCAGCAACAAACTATGATCTGTGGATGCAAATGATGAAAGATGAATTAAGTTAAAAACTCTACAGCCCCCTGTATTCTGTATTCTGTGGAAAGGGCACGTTCCTTAATATTTATGAGGCACTTAGCACTCTGACTAGAAAAGATATCTCAGGACCACGGGGCCTGAAAGGCCACAAAGCTACAAACACTTAAAAAGAATCTAGGCCAGGACGAAACAAACCCAGGGCCTATATGAACACAATTATGAAACACTTCTCACACAAAGTCAGATCTAATTAAAAGGAATAACATCAGTTGCTCGTGGTTAGGCCAAGCTAATATAATAAAAATGACAATTTTACCTAAATTAATTTACTTATTCAGCACCATACCAATTGAAATACCAAAAGATCATTTTACAGAGCTGGATAAAATAATAACAAAATTCAGCTGGAAGAACAAAAAGTTCAGAATATCAAGAGAACTAATGAAAAGAAATGCCAGGGAGGCAGCCTAGCCATACCAGATATCAAGCTGTACTATAAAGCAGCAGTCCTCAAAACTACCTGGTACTGGCTAAGAAACAGAGTTGTGGATCAGTGGAATAGGATAGGTACACAAGATGCAGTAGTCAACGACTATAGCAATCTACTCTTTGATAAACCCAAAGAATCCGGCTTCTGGGCTAAGAATTCACTATTTCACAAAAACTGCTGGGAAACTTGGAAAATGGTAGGGCAGGAACTGGGTATAGACCAATATCTTACACTGTATACCAAAATAAAGTCAAAATGGGTTCATGATTTAGGAATAAAGGCTGACACTATAAGCAATTTGGGATAGCAAGGAATAGTTTACTTGTCAGACTTACGGGAAAGGGAAGAATTCATGATCCAACAAGAGATAGAGAGCATTACAAAATGCAAAATGGATAATTTTGATTATGCTAAACTGAAAAGTTTTAGTATAAACAAAGCCAATGCAACAAAGATTAGGAGGGAAGCAGAAAATTGGGAGAAAATCTTTACAACTAATGTCTCTGATACAGGCCTCATATCTAAAATATACAGCCAAATTTATAGGAATAAAAGTCATTTCCCAATTGAGAAATGGTCAAAGGATATGGACAGGCAGTTTTCAGAGGAAGAAATTAAAGATATCTATAGGCATATGAAAAAATGCTCTAAATCACTATTGGTTAGAGAAATACAAATCAAAACAGCTCTTAGGTACCACATCTCTCCTGTCAGATTGTCTAACATGACAAAACAGGAAAATGATAAATGGTGGAGAAGATGTGGGAAAATTGGAATATTAATACATTGCTGGTGGAGTTGTGAACAGATCCAGCCATTTTGAAGAGCAATTTGGAACTATGCCCAAAGGGCTATAAAAATGTGCATACCCTTTGACCCAGCAATGCCACTCCTAGGGCTGTATTCCAGGGAGATCACACAAGTGGGAAAGGGACCTGTATGTATAAGAATATTTGTAGCTGCTCTTTTTGTGGTGGCAAGAAATTGGAAATTAAGGGGATGCCCCTCAATTGGGGAATAGCTGAACAAGTTGTGGTATATGCATGTAATGAAATACTATTGTGCTATAAGAAATGGGGACGATATGGACTTCATAATAATCTGGAAAGACCTACATGATATGATGCTGAGTGAGAGGAGCAGAACCAGGAGAACATTATGCACAACCACAGACATATTGATTCTGTGATGACTAACTTTGATAGACTTGGCTGTCCTCAGCAATACAAGGCTCAAAGACAGCTCCAAAGGACTCACGATGGAGAGAGCTAGCTACACCCAGGGAAAGAACTGTGGAGTCTGAATGCAGACTGAGGCAAACTATTTGCTCTCTCTTTTTTTTCTATTCTTTTTTGGTTTTATTTTCTTCTCTCTCATGATTCATTCCATTGGTCATAATTCTTCTTTGCAACTTGACTATTGTGTAAATAAGTTTAGTGTAAAGGTCTATGTAGAATCTATATTGGACTGCATGCCATCTTGGAGGCAGGGGGGAGGGGAGGGAAGGGAAGGAAATTTGAAATTCAAGAATATGTAGAACTAAGTGCTGTAAACTAAAAGTAAAAAATCTAATTAAAAAAAAAAGAATCTAAGCCAGGGTATTACATATCATGCAACTTAACGTTCCCAGCATCCTTCATTATTCTACGGTTCAGTGTAGCAGACCAACACATAGAAAGTAGAGGAGGACGAAGGAGGGCATTGTGTCTCTGGGAGATCACTTTGGCAAAGGTACAGAGAGAGGAGGAGGAACGGGGAACAGCCTGCAGGCCATGTGGGCTCTAACGGGGAATGCATGAAGTAATGCTAGAGAGTCAGGGAGGAGCTGGGTTGTGGAGTGCTTCAAATGTCAAGGGGAGGAATCTACACCTGGTCCTCAACGCAACACAGAGCTAGGGGAAGATTCTCACGTGTGTCAGTGGGGCAAGTGACCCTGTAAGATCCATGTCAGGAATATGGCAGTTTTGGAAAGGAGGAAGAACAGAGATGAGGATATCCATGAGGAGACCACTGAAATAGCATAGCTGAGAAGGGATAAGGGCCTTAACAAGGGAAGGATATGTAGGAGTAATGAGAAGGAGATAAGAGTAAGAGATTTTATAGAGGTTGGATCACTAAGAATCGGCAGCCACTGGACCTGAAGAGCTGAAGGACAGCAAAGAGTAAAGCATGACTCCAAGGTAGAAGACCTGGATAGGGGAGGATGGCGGTGCCATCCACAGAAAGAAGGAAACCTGGTGTAGAAAGAAGTTTCAGGTGAAATAGACTTGGTTCTGGCTTTTTTAACATGAGTTTAAGAGAGGCAGCCCAGTGAAGTGGATAAAAAGCTGGCCAGTCTCAGGTTGCCCCCCGCCCCCCACCCCACCCCACCTCCGCCACACACACACTCTCTGCTCTCAGGTGCTCTCTAAGATTCTGAGCTGCAGAGAAGGAGGGGCTTAGCACTGGCAGAGTGAGCTTCCTCATCCTAGAAATCAGAGGTCTAGTAGCTCACCTCACCCCAATGGGAGATCCAGGTGCTTAGGAAAGTGTCCCTAAAGTCCAGGATGTCCAGACTGAGTACCACAGAATTCCTCAAAAGCAGCATTGATGGTAGGCGTTAATGACCCCAAAGACAGGATTGCGGGTAGACCGCCAAGGGACAAAGACAAAACTGAACCCAAGCAGGTGAAGCCCTCTTAGACAGTGAAAGGCTGGCAGGTCCTGGTGCCACTGCTTATGAAAAGAGACATGCTTGTGGTGGGGGCTGCTTCACGCAGGCCCCGAAGACACGGCCACTCAGCCCAGTGGCTATGAGTGACTAGTCTGGTCAGGGCAGATCTGCCTCCGAGGGAATGGGGTCTGTATACCCTTTCAGAAAGGCGACACAACCACAGAGACCTGGATAGCCAGGCAGGGCCTCCCCAACCGACCTCAAGAGCTCTCCTCTGGCATCATGACTCCAGCAGCCTCCATCTGCAGCTGGACCCGTTGTGGGAAGCAGGGCAGTGTTGGAGCAGGGAAGTGCCGGCTAAAAACAGTCCTTCAGTGTGGACTTGGGAGAAGGTATCTAAGCCAGGCACAGATCAGCAGGAAGGTGCCCGTCACCAGGCCCACAGGGAACGGGGCTAATGACACCCACACATTATTACAAGCCAACACCCCAAGCTCTGGAGCAAAACACTAATAATTTGGCCTATTTTCTCTCATGAGACATTTTTTCATAGCCCAAACTCAACGTAGCCAATGGCAGTGTCTTCTTTCCAGCCCTCCCTCCTTTTCCCCATCCTTGAGACAGTAAGCGATCTGATACAGGTTATACACGTACAGGGGCTCATTCTTCTGGGTACAGAAGCACTCTTTTTCTAGAGGCCACAGCACAGAGTTTTCACTTGCTCCTCGAACCCCAAAGACCAAATGAGTACACAGCGACACTGAAGGCTGCTTTCAAAGCACTGCCAAGAATGACTTTCATAAGAATAAGTCTTTCACAAAATCACTACAATTACCTTTCCAGAAGGCAGGGCCAGAGACAGGGGAGTGAAAGAAAACTAGACAAAAGGAGAGCCCTGAGTGCGAGGCAAGCATGGTGGGATTCGAGGACCCTGGGCAAGAGCTAAGACTTAGTTTTCCTATCTATAAAATGGAAAAGATAATTAATCAGCAAGCATTTATTAAGCACCTACTATGTACCAGTCACAGCACTAATTGTAGAGAATATAAAGATAAAATTAAAATAGTCACTGCCCTGAGGGAGTTTACAATGTCACAGGAGAGATGACAAACAGATATATGTGCTTCTAAAAGCACATTTTAAAAACTACCTAAAAGGTAACATTAAGAAGAAAGGCATGAGCAACCAAGGCAGCAAAACATCCTACAAAGAGCCTCATGAAGAAGACACATAAGTGTTGAGTCTTAAAGGACACTGAGAATTTCCAAGAGGAAAAGGTACAGAAGGAGTGCACAGCCGACATGGGGCACAGCGAGTGCAGATGTACTGAGGTGGGAGATGCACAAGAGCATTGTTTGTCTTTGTTTTTAATAATATTTTATTTTCCCTCAATTACATGTAAAAACAATTTTCAACACTCATTTTTTTAAATGAGTTCCAAATTCTATTCCTCCCCCTTTTCCCCCATCCTTGAGATGGTAAGCAATCTGATAGAGGTTATACATTTGCAATCATGTCAGTCATTTTGTGGAAGAAAGAAAAAAGAGAGAAGAAGAAAAGGAGAGAGAGATGGAGGGGAGGGAAGGAGGAAGGAGAAATAATTTGTGACTATACTCCAAAAGTCATTAACCTGGGCATACCTTTTGACTTACTGATACCACTGCTGGGCACATATCCCAGAGAACTCCAAGAAAGAACACACGCGTGCGCGCCCACGCACGCGCGCGCGCACACACACACACACACACACATACACATACACACACACACATATATACACACACACATACACACGCACACACACACACGCACACAAAGACACATACGCACATACAAATTATTCCTAATATCGGCTATTCCTTGATACAGCAAAGAAATGGCACAAGCTGGATGCCCATCCATTCGGATGGCTTCACAGCCACAGGGTAGGTCCAGGGACTTGTTATTTCATGGGTGTAGAAAGCTCACAGTAAGAAACTTTATCCACCAAAAGAAAAAGAAAAGGTGGCCGTTTCTATGCAATTAGGATTCCTTAAGACTATCCTTTCTTTCTAGCATGGACTACAGGGGTAGAATCAGATACATACTTTCTCATCCAGTCCAGATGTGAACATGATTTGTTTGTATAGATTCATTTGATACAAGGGAGGGTTTTAGTTTTTTTATGAAGAGGGAAGGCAGAACGGTTATAGCAGGAGACCAACAAAAGAAATCAGAGTACCAACAAAACATTTTAAAAATACACGGAAGACACCAGAACAAAGAAAACAAAAGGGGTCCCAGACAAGCAGGACAATGTTGGAACTAGGAAGTTAAATTTAAAATACACTTAAAAACAATCTGTATGGAATCAAGCTGTTCTTTGCATAAGGCAATGCTCATGTTTGATGATACATGTCAAGTTCATAAATAATAATGAATGCCTACAAAATCTACCTGACTGTTCTGTAAGAATAACCAGAGATAATATAAATGAAAGTAATTTGAAAAACAAAGTGCCGCCCTACAACTCAAGTTTTAAGTATTTACATTTATGATGAAAATGCCCATTTCCCAAGGACAAAATATGTAAACCACAAAAGTATGGCGGCAGAAAATAAATTTGTGTTATAAATGGAAACCAAGCCAATCTTCTCAAAGAAAATAAGAAGAAAGCTAATTTTTCTGATTGACCACATGGTTTTTCCTATTCCAGGGCAACTAATAGATCTCGGAGGGAGCACGAGAATTGGTACCCAAATAAAAAATGGGTCAGCTCTTTATTCAAACATTATTTCAAGAAAACTCCCACCCCCATAACACCCCCAAAAGGTGTATTTTCAGCTAAGGTGGTACGAGGCAATGGAACAATTTTTTTTAACCTGGATTTCAGAGTTGCTTTTTTTTAATCAATTACATTTTAGAACTCAGATTAATCTACAAAGTAATAATCACCAAAACAATTTGATACTGATTTAAAAAAAAATTAATGGTAGTTAGGTAGAAAAAACTGGAGAAGTTAAGATTGGAAATAACCAAGCTTAACAATCCAGTACCTGATAAACACAGAAACCTCATTTACTTGAGGAAAAACTCCCTACTTCATAGAGTCAAAGACTCAGAATTCAAAGGCCTTGTAAGTCTAATGCCCCAAGTGACACAGGTAACAAGGAGAAGAGCCAACATCTGAATGCAAGACCTCTGTTGATACAGATTCATCACAATATACCACACAGTCTCTCTTCCTATTTGACAAGAATTTCCAAGAAATCTGGAAAACAGTCTGGCAGAAATTAGGTTGAGACCAACCTTGTATCACATGTCATGCATAATAAGCTCAAAAGGAGTATGGGAAGGACAACAGCAATAAAAAAAAATGAAAAGAAAACCCTTCACAGCCAAAATGATGACCAAACAAGGATGGCAGGTGATCACAAAAAATAAAATAGATGGGATTTCCACTTGGTAAAATGAAAACTTCTTTCCTCCAAAAAAAATGCAGCTAGGATAAGATAGGAGGCTATTGAATTCTTTAAAAACTATTTGCATAAAATAGCTCTGATGAGTGGTACTTTGAGTGGCTGAAGTACAGCCCACTCTGTCTACCAAACCTCCTCCACAAAGATCTAGAAAATATGACAGAGTTCTGATTGAGAAAGTCAAGAAAAAGTCACGGTGAGCCATTTTTCCAGCCCAGAGTGGCTTAGGGAGACAGAGACTTCAGCAGATATTAGGGACAGGATCTGGCCAGCACTATGTTGTGGCATGGAACATTCCAAGACCCAGTTAACTGAAGGAGGGCTGACAATGGGCACAAGGGCATAATTCGCCAGGCTAGAAGAGCTACCAGGGGATCCACAAACCAGCACGGGGGCAGAAATGGGTGCCATCTGGCCATGGTACTCACGGCCAGGACAAAGAGGAGTGGTCCCAGAGAAGTAGTCACTACTGGGACACTATCTTTATACTGAGCTAAGAACAAGCTCCACAAGCAAACTATGTGGGCCTGACCTCAGGAAAAAAGAGGGAATTCATTTCTAACCTATAGCCCGGTTTGAAGCCTGTTACAGAATGACCAGCATATGAGTTCCAGACTAAAAAGAAACCTGCAGTAGTCTGAAGCTATAGAGTCTCTAAGTGACCTAAGGATGTCTGAGTCCTGGAGCAACCTATGAAACTCCCAATCAGGGACAAGCCAATGAACCCAAATCTGGGTCAGAACACTGGAGAGCTCAGACTAGGAGGGTCATGAGCAGACATGACCCAGGATCACAGCATTCTGGGAGCACTGAAAGCTTGTAGGTCCCCAACCTGAGCTAGGAAAGTAGCAGAAAGATATAAGAGGACAAAAGATCAGACCAGACATTCTCCCCAGCAGGGTGCAGAGCCCAGTACTAAGATGAAGTCTAAAATCAAGAAAAAGGCTAGAAGAATGAGCAAACAAATAAATCTCACCATTAAAAGCTATTATGGCAACAAGGAATCTCAAGACACTAACAGTAAAGAAAATGATTTTAAAATATCTGCAAACAAAGCCTCAAAGAAAAATGCAGCTTGGATACAAGTCCAGTTAGAACTCCTAAAAGAAATAAAATAAGAGTTTTTTAAAGAGCTTAAAAATTATTTTTAAAAAATCAGATCAGAACTATGGAAGAAAGACATGAAAAGAGAATTAATGGGTTGGAACAAAAGGCACAAAATCTTGCCCAATGTTATAACTGCCTGAAATTTGGAATGGACTAAATAGAAGCTAATGACTCCAAGAGACATCAAGAAATATTAAAATCAAAAGACTTAAAAAATAAAAGAAAGTGTGATGTTTCTCACAACAAAAACAAATGACTTGCAAAAGAGATCAAGGAAAGACAATGTAACAAACAGTGAAACTATCTGAAAGCCATGATGAGGGGGGAAAAAAACTAGACATCATATTTCAATAAATCACTAAAGAAAACTGTCCAGTTCACCTACAACTAGAGAGGAACAGAGAAATTAAAAGAATCCTCTGGTTGCAAATTAAAAGAATCCTCTGGTTGCCTCCTGAAAGAAATCCCAAACTGAAAAGTCCCATTAATGTACACCCCAAATCCAAAGCTTCCAGTCAAAGAAAAAATACTGTAACCAGCCAGAAATGAAAGAACTGAAGCACCAAATAGCCACAGTCAGGATCAATCAGGATTTAGCAGCCACCACTGTAAAGAAGTGGACAACTTGGAAGATGACACTCTATGAGGCAAAAGAGCTAGACTTATAACCAAGAATTACTTACCCAGCAAAATTGAGTATCCTACAAGGAAAAAAAAATCTTTAATGAAATGGAGGACTTCCATGACATTCAAATGTAGAAATTAAGAGAAACATAAAAGGTAAACATGGACAATCATAAAGGACTAAATGAGAATAAACTGCTTACATTCTTATATGGGGAGATGATACATGAAGCCCCTCAAAACTCTCTAATCCTCTGGAATCACAGAGAGAGTCTAATTAGATAGAGGGTCTAGGATTGATTTGGTTATGTATTGATGAGTTTAAAAGAAGAATGGAAAGGGTGGAAAAGAGGTATACATTAGGAGGGAGGAAGGGAAAAGAAAAATGGGGTAAATTATCTAACACAAGTAGGGTGTACAAGTAGAAGTCTAGAGTAATGGGGGAAGCAAGTGACATTTGAAGCTCACTCTCATCTGAAGTGGTCAAAAGAGGGCAGAATACACACACACACACACACATAAGTAGAGTATATAAATACATTTTGCCCAACAGGGAAACAGGAAAAAAAGGGGTTGAGGGAAAAGAGTATAAGAGGGAAAACAGATTAAGGGAGGGATTAGTCAGAAGTAAAACAGTATCTTAAAGAAGGGGCAGGGGTAAAAAAAGAAAAATTATAAGAGAGTAGGATGGAAGGAAATACATAATTAGTAATCATAACTTTGAACGTGAATGGTACGAATTCACCCATAAAACCAAAGAGGATATCAGAGTAGATTAGAAACCAGAATTCAACAATATGTTGTGCACAAGAAACTCACCTGAAACAGAATGATACAGAAAAGGGTTAAAATAAGGAGTGGGAGCAGAATCTACTATGCTTTAACTGAAGTAAAAAAGGCAAGGGTAGCAATAATGATTTCAGACAAAGCAACAGTAAAAACAGACTTAATTTTAAAAGATAAATAGGGACACTACATTTTGCTAACAGATACCACAGACAATTAGTTAACATCAGTACCAAATGTGTAAAGTAACAGGGAGAAATAGATGGTAAAACTAATAGTAGGGGACTTCAATTTATACCTTTCAACCCTAGATAAATCTAATCAAAAAATAAATAAAAAGAAATGAAGAACCTGGCTAGAATTTTAGAAAAGTTAGATCTAATAGAACTCTGGAAAATACTGAATGGGAATAGAAAGGAATATACCTATCTCTCAGCTATGCATGGTATTATTACAAAACCTGGGTATGTATTTGGGCACAAAAATGTCACAATCAAATACAGAAAAATAGAAATATGCAATGCATTGTTTACTGACCATAATCCTATAAAAAGTACATCCTATAATGGGTTTTGGAAGGAAAGATTAATAATTAATTGGAAACTAAATAACTTACAAATCATAGAAGCAATAAATAATCTTATTAAAGATAATGGAAACAATAAGATGACCTAAAGTTTTGTGATGTAGCCAAAGGGGCATTTAGGGGAAATTTTATATCTCTAAATGTTTTCATCAATAAAAGAAAGTGCTAATCAATGAACTGGTCACACAATGAAAAAAACAAAACAAAACAAAAACAGCCATTAAACCAACAAGTTGCAAACCTGAATTAAACACTTAAATAGAAATACTGAAAATTAAAGGGGAGATTAACAAAATTAAAGCAAAAAAGAAAAAAAAACATTGAATTAATAAAACTAGGAGATGATTTTATTTTGTTTGGTTTGGTGAGGGGAAGGGAGGAAGGGGAAGGCTCAGTAAAATAGTTAACTTGATTTTTAAAATGGCCATTAGCTAACTTGACTTTTAAAAATGAAAGAAAATCAAATTACCAATATCAAAAATGAAAAAGGTGAATTCAAAATCAATGAAGAAGAAATTTTAAAAAAATTATTAAGAAGTATTTCATCCAATTAGTGCCCATAAAAACTGAAAATCTAAATGAAATGGCTAAATATTTACAAAAATATAAATTGCCCTTCTTAACAGAACAGGAAATAGAGTACTTAAATAACCCTAAGAAAAAGAAATTGAACAAACCATAAAGGAAAAAGTCTGAAAGTTGAGATGGATTTACAAATAGATTCTGCCAAACATTTAAAGAACAATTAATTCTAATACTACATGAATTGTTTGAAAAAAATAGGAAAAGGGGCCCTTCCAAGTTCCTTTTATGACACAAAAATGGTCTTGATATCTAAACCAGGGAGAGTCAAAACAAAGTAAAAAAAAAACTTATAGAGCAATATCTCTAATAAATATTGATATAAAAGTTTAATAAAATATTAACAAGGAGATTTCAGTAGTATTTAACAAAAAGTATAGACTATTATCAAGTTGGATTTACACCAAGAATCCATGGCTGATTCAATATTAGGAAAACTATAATATAACTGGCCATATTAATAACAAATAAACAAAAAATCATATGATTAGATGCAGAGCAAACTTTTGACAAAATACAACATCCATCCCTGTTTTTAAAAAAAAAAACCACTAGAAATCATAATAATAAATGGTACAATGCCGCAATAGTAATTAAGATGGGACTTTTTGCTGCTGACCTTTAACGATTCTGGCCTTTGTTTGGATGGGGCAGATAAAGTGGGATGTTTTTGTATTTCTCAGCACTAAGACAACTGGGAGTCATTGATTGATTTGTATTTGATGTGATATTGGGGGTGGGGAACTTTTCCACACCCAGCCTGGGTGAAATCTGGGCCCTCGGGGCAATGAATAGGATATATAAGCTCAGAGGTTGACGTTCCGTGCTGTGCCACAGCAGGAGTGGCGTGTGACTCTGGGCCAGCTGTTGTAATGAGCTCCCCAGCTGAACACTCAGATGTTGACAACCACGAATTGTATTTGGTCTGTAATTCAGGGTGCTGGTTTTTTTCCCTGAACTAAGTAAATGATATTTGTATGCTGGGTTAAGTAAGATTGTTACCCCTTTAACGTTGCTTTCCTTAAATAAAGCAGATCTAAAGGCCCTGAGTTTGCAGCGTTCTGTGTGCTGATTGTTGTTGGTTTTACACCCACACAGCAGCTGCTAGCTGGACTGTTGATACAAATGCTTACAATGATAAACTGTTGTTGTTTTGAGCCATTTCAATCATGTCCAACTCTTTGGGACCTCATTTGGGGATTTCCTTGGCAAAGATACTGGAGTGGTTTGCCATTTCCTTCTCCAGCACCTTTTACAGATGAGGAACTGAGGCAAGCAGAATTACATGACTTACCCAGGATCACACAGCTAGTATCTGAGGTAGAATTTGAACTAAGTCCTCCCGACCCCAGGCCCAGAGCTCTATCCACTGTGTCTCTTATCAATCTAAAACTAAAAGTCAGCAGTATCTGTAAAGGGGATAAGTTGGAGACCTTTCCAATAAGATCAAAGGTAAAACAAGGATGCCCATTATCATATCGTGCCACAAATACTAACTACAGCAGTAAGTCAAGAAAAATATATTGAAGGGTTAAACATAATCAAAGAGGAAAAAGAATTATCATTTTTTGAATCTAAAACAATGGTTTACACCAAGAGAACCTTAGAAAGTCAACTAAAAAACTAAATGAAACAATCAAAAACTTCAGCAAAGTTGCAGAATATAAAATAAATCTACACGAACCATTAACATTTCTATGTCTTACCAACACAATACAGCAGGAAGAGATATAAAGAGGAACGCCATTTAAAATCGCTATAGATGGTATAAAATGCCTGGGAGTCTCCCTGCCCAGAGACATATAGGAACATTCCAAACACAATTAGAAAACATTTTAAATAAATATAGACCTAAATAATTTGAAGAAATATTAATTGCTCACAGGTAGACTAAGCCTATATAAGAAAAATGACAATGCTACCTAATTAATTACTTACTCGACGTAATATCAATCAAACTACTCAAAGGTTACTTTAGAGAGCTAGAAAAAAACAATAAAATCCATCTGGAGGAACAAAAGGTCAAGAAAACCAAAAGAATCAGTGAAAAAAGTGAGAAGGAAGAGAGTCTAGCAATGCCAGATCTCAACCATACCACCAAGCTGCCAAAACAACATGACACTGGGTGAAAAGTAGGTTGACCAGTGGAATAAATTAGGTACACAACATTAAGGAGAAAAGAAGCGCAGCAGTCTAACATAAACCCAAAGATCCCAGCTACGGAGGCAAGACCACATTATTCAACAAAAACTGTTGCAAAACCAGAAAGCAGTCTGGCAGAAACTAGATACAAACCAAATTTTTATACCATATACCAAGACAAGCTCTAAATGGCTACATGATTCAGAAATAAAGAGTGACCTCCTAACAAATTAGAGGAACATGGAACTAATTAACTGCCAGATCTAAGGATGGGGAAGCGTTCATGAACAAAAAAGAGAATGACAGATTCGGAGCACATAAAATGGACGTTTTAATTATCTAATTAAGAAGTTTTACTTTTTGTTAAATACTACTGAAATCTCCTTGTTAAAAACTTTGGTTTTTGAAACCAAAATTAGAAGAGGAGTGGGAATCTGGGAAAAACCTCTGCAGCAAGTTTCTCTGATAAAGGTCTCATTTCTAAGACATAACAGGAATTGATTCAAATTTATAAAAATCGAAGCCATTACACAATTTACAAATGGTCAGAGGATATGAATAGGCAGTTTGCGGGGAAAGAAATTGAAGCTATTAATACTCATACTTTTCAAAATGCCCTAAATAGTTAGAGAAAAGCAAATTAACAGAATTCTGAGGTCCCATCTCACACTCATCAGATTGACAAAGTAGACAAAAAAAAGAAAATAATAAATGCTGGAGGTACTGCGGGAAAACGGGCACATAAACTCACTGTTGGTGGAGCTGCCAGTTGGTTCAGCCCTTCTGGAAAGTGATTTGGAATATGTCCCAAAACCTATTTAACCGCACACAGCCTTAGCCCAGGAGTGCCGCTACTGAGTTCAGACTCCAAAGTGAAACGAGAATGCGGAAAAGGACACACACGTACGAACATATTTACAACAGCTCTTTTTGAGGTCGGGAATGAATGGACAAGTTGTGGAGTACGCATGTGATGGAATGCTGCCGCGCAGTAAGAAATGATGGGAAAGGGGTTTTTTTGAAAACCTGAGAAGACTTACATGAACTGAGGCCACAAAATGAAGCAAGCAGAATCAGGAGAACAATTTATACAAGAGCAATACTACAAAGACAAACCCCTCTGAAAGCTTTGGAGCTCTGGTCAATGTAATAAAGCCAATCACATTTCCAAAATACAGATAACGAAACACGCCATCCGCTTCAGAAAGAACTGAAAGATTCAGATCACAAAGAGAAGTTTATTTTTTTCCAACATGGCTTATGCAGGAATTTGTTTTGTTTAATTATGAATATATATATATATATTTAATGGGTTCTATTTTTCTTGGTTTTTCAATGCATGAGGGAGGGGTGTGGAAGGGAGAGAATTCAGAACTGAAAATAAAATTGAATTTTAAAACTAAAATTTTGAAAAATAGCTTTGATAAAGGTCTAGGGTCTTAGAGAATTAGCACTAATATATAAGACCAAGGGACATTTCTCAATGCAAAATTAAAGCATATGAAATAGCCATTTTCAAGAGAAAAAATACTGACCGCTGGCAACCAAATGAGAAATTGTTTCAATAATAATACAATTACATATCAAAGCAACTCTCTGGTTTCACATCACACCTAGCAAAACTAACAAAAATGATAGGCAATGTTGATACAACTGTGGAAAAACAGAAACAGTAGTATGTCACTGGGAAAGTTGTGACTTGAGCTAAATACTCCAGAAAGCAATATGGAATTATACTAAAAAGGGACTAAAATATCCGTATTCTTTGATCCAGAAATCTCAATGCTAGGCATAAACCCTGAGGAGTTTAAGATAAAATGCAATGCCTCATGCAAACCAAAATATTTACAGATGCACTTTCTGGAACAGCACAGTCCTGGAAACAAAAGGAGACATCCCTTCCTTGAGGGATAGCTAAAACAATAAATGGTGTTACATAAATATGCTGAATTATTACTGCTGCAGAAGCAATGACTAACAAGAATTCAGAGGAGAGGAAGACACATGAACAGATGCTGAATGAAATACAGAGAACAATGAAAATACTGTGATGGCAGACACGGGACTTCTTAGTATCTGTATTTGGGAATACCGTGATTTGTAAGCTTATGAGTCATTTGTTTCATGGTAAAGTTTCCTGTTTTAAAAAAGAGGCAGTTTCTTATTGTCCACTGTATTTAAAGGAAATGTTGCTAGTTTAATCGATGATCATTTAGTATGAATTGTTCATGAACTGTCTGTCAGGCACTTGAGAGGCACCTAGGAATACAAGTCCAGAAAAAGGAAACAATCCCTCCTCATGAGAAGTTTCTACACCAATGGGGATTGGGAGGAGAGGGAACTTGGACAAGATGGAGGGCTCACAGTTTTCTCTGATCTTCCCCAAATCCCTAAACTCCTCATAATAAGAATTATGCATATGTGGTAAAGAAGTTTCAGGGGGTCTCCACAGACATTAGCTCTAATGAGGTAAAAAGCTAATGAATTAATACTCGAAAAGGTTCATTGCTGATCCCTAAAGTGTTGCTAAGTGGCTCAAGAGAAACATCAAAATATTACAATCATAAGAGCAAAACTGATGGCCTGCACAGCAGAAATAATTAGCAGGAGAGAAAACCTTGAATGGATGTGGCAAAGAAACAAAAGCGAGAGAAAGAGTGACTAGGAATACAACCAGAGAAGTCCCATCTATGGGAGAAGTGCTCAGAATCCCACCTTGACTACAGGCTCTCGGGAGGAATCAATGGGCTAAGGCAGGAGTCCTTGGCAAAGTTAAATGTGTTATGTAACTGAGCTTCTGCTGCTGCTACACCCTCTCCACCTCCCTGAAGGGCGCTCATCCTCCTCCTTGATCCATATCTGACCATCTGAATTCTCCAAGGTCTCCTGCCCTTACTCTGGAGTACGCTGGGTATCTGGCACATCTGCACACACTGTCCTGGCCTCGCCACTTATTGGGTGAGACACCCAGGCTTCCCCGCCTAGATGGTAAACAGCCAGACGGGGGAACTCTGGCTGGAAATGGCTTTGGAGAGCATCCCGTCCAGGTACTTTCACTCCACTCCATCTCTGAAAAAGCAGCCTGGGGCAAACAAAAATCAGTCTGGACTAGGAAGACCCACAGAGAGAGGAGCAAAGTAGCACTGCTATGTAGAGGCAGCCTGTGGGCCTCCAGAGCCAGGAGGAGAAAGTTGGGAAGCCAGAGGACACAGAGCTAGGAGAAGGGACAAGAAAGGCTCCAAAGAGCCAGAGTTTGGGCTTACTGCTAAACTCGTCTGAACCCAGTCTTCCCTGACATAGGTTACAAAGCAGGAAACAGAATTAAGAAAATGAAACTCAGAAATGATATAAAATACTTTCTTTTTATCCAACAATTTCTGCATCTTCCCCCATTGGAACCAAAGCCAAAAGGAGGAGTTAAACAGTCAAACTGAAGACAAGGTTTATCTCTCCTTGTCTCCTTCCCAACCAACAACAGAAGTGCTAAATGATTGGTGAAAATCGAAAAACCAACCCAGCAATAAGCCTGGTTATCCCACAAACTAAATCATCAGCCCTCACACAAATAGTAATTGGTTGCATTTAAAGTCAGCCTGTCCTGGGACAGCATCTAAGTCAATACTCTCTCATTTTCCAAACTGAGGGCCAGACAAGTAACTCCTTGACCAAAGTGGAAGGGCTGAACCTTGAACCCAAACTTCATGACTCCCTTTGGGCCTCTTCTCCACCATAATACCAAAGCTGGGGCCTGAGACTGCAAAGCCTCAGGAGAGTGAGGAGATAATACCTTCCAGGAAGTGTGGGCAGAAAGCAAGGATCCAAGCTAGAACACTGGGTGCTGTTTTGGGGGCCATGGCCCCAGTGAAGGTAAAGCACAACAAATGCCCTTCTAAACCCCTGGCCCTGCTCTTGTGCTCACACATATTGGGAACATGCCACCCTCCCATCCACTGAAAGCAGAGAATGCCCCAGTGTGCCATGAGGAGGGGGAGAGGCCCAGGGGACATTTGGGCTGCCTAGAAGTGGCCACTTTACCAGCTCATCACAGAAACTAGGCATAGAATGTACTTCTGCCGATCCTCCTGCCCCTTGTGAATGACGAGACCTTTGTGAGGAGGCAAGGGAACTGAGAAGAGAAAACTCAATCTCTGCAGTCCAGGCTGCTTCACATTTTTCAGAAATTACCGCATGCTCAAACAATGGAATATTTGTCAAAGTACAACTTGATCACCAGAATTCATCTGTTTTTCATAACCACGTTTGACCTAAACTGTGCTGACTGAACAAGGTACCCTGTGTTTCACAGTCTGGAAAATGTGGCTCCCACCACCGTTTTCAGACCACACTAAAACCTCTGGCCTTCTGGACCACAGCCACTTGGTAACTAAGTGCATTCAGATTAGGCCAAGGATGATGTAGGCTGGTTTCCCTTGTTACATCAATAACAGATTTTTTTTTCCCCAAGTCATATTTCAGGCAAATTTCTGTTGTTTTTAGGTGTCCATCACAGGGAAGCCATGGAGCCTCAACTTTATTTTCATATTTATTTGTTTTCATTCTTTCCCAGTTGATTCTCTCATTTATTCTCTCTCTCTCTCTCTCTCTCTCTCTCTCACACACACACACACACACACACACACACACACACACACACACATACACACAGACTTTAACCTTTTCCTTTATTAAAAAGAGAAATTCCCCAAAGTTTGCAAGCCCTCTAGATTATTGAGTGTTGTTTAATAGAAGAAAGCATGACTGAATTCTGTGGAGAAATTCAGAATGACAGTAGTCCAAACACAGCCAAAGCCCTTCAACCCCAAAAGGGGACCCAGGGGACCTCCTGCCAAACCTGAAGGACCAATTTTTCAAAATCATGACTAGTTATCGACAACTGCTCAAGCCCCAAACCAGCTGTGACCAGGTGTGGATTGGTGTGACCTTATGTAGCCTACTCTATTTCGCAAACACACTGGTTTCAACAGGACCTTCCTATCCTGGGAGAAAGAAAGCATTCAGACAAAAAGCAGAAGATGGAGTCATCCCCACAGACAGAAGCCTCCTGCCCTCCCTCACTGTTCTGAGTAAGGGGCCTAGAGTCCTGTCCTTGAAGTTCCTGGGCTGTCCCATCTCCCCAGATCCATCCCATCTTTACAGCCTTGCCATAGACCTACAAAGCTGAGAACGTGCTTGCTCAAGGCCAGCCACTCTGGGACCCTCTGAAAAAAGATGCTGACAGACAGTCCTGGAAACAAGAACTAATTGCCCAGGCCGAGTCTCCAGAGAAACTAACTCTTCTAATGAATCTCAGCTGCTGTGATGTTTTATCCAATAAAGCAAAAGTTTGTTTTTGGCTTTTGAAGGTTCTCCTTTTTTCTGTGTTTTCTGGGACTTATGAGGGGGTAGTTCAGGGGTGGAAACATCTGCTCTCAAAGAGAATTCAGTCAAATCGATGATAGAACCTTAGAAGGCTCTGAACTTCATGATCAATGTCGTCCTTAATGGAAGGGTTGAGCTAAGACCAGGGAGGGTCCTCACCAGGTTGGCCATAAGTGGATGGACTGTTGGGCAAAGATAGCAATGCATGACCAAGTCTAGAGAAGTTTTAATTGGCATCAGTAGAAGGAGTCACCATACTGATGAAACCACTACCCCAACATCTTAAAGAAGCAGAAGCGTAAAGAAAAGCTGCTCATTACTTAATGGAAACCAATCTGAAGTCTGATTATTAAAAATGGGTTAGTGTTTTAGGAGCTAACTCCCCATTAGTGAAGGAGGAGCAAGAACAGGGACATGAGAGCAGCCAAGCCTACCGGGGCCCCCATAGCTCACCACTTTCAGTTCTGCTCACACATACCTTAAAGAGAGTTCATAGAAACATATGGACTCAGAACTAGGAGGGAACACAATAAGAGAACATGGAATCTCCTCAGGCTACAGATGAGAAGCTATGTGATTCATCTTAAATCAGACAATAATGAAGGAGAAGGCTAGAATGAGATGGAGGATTCCAGTCCATAAATTCCAGTAAGGCTAGTACATAACTTTTCATATGACAGGCAAACTGGTTCTAATGGCCCCGATCTAGGGACTAGGAAGGCAAACTAGGTGAATCCTCATTCTCAGGAAGTATTGTCTTTTCCCATTGTCCCCATTCATTTTACTCCCAGCAGCCTCCTGAGACAGACTCAAGTGAGGAAGCAGAAGCTGCCCAATAAGATGGTGCCGCAGGCCATGGAGGAGGGGGAATGGCCAGGATCAGGGCTCGAAGCCTCAAGTTTCCAGGCTGGTGCTAAGTCTCCTGAGCTGCTTCACCTCCACAGTCTTTAAGGCTGCGGTTGGAGTTATAAGAACCGGAAAAAGGAGACAGACGCCACCACAGTTCCCAGTCCTGGATTTTTCAATTTCCCACGATTTAAAATAAATCAGCCTTCTCCCCAGGGTTAAAAAAATGAACTTCCATTACAGCTGCTAGAGCCAACCACATCTCAAAACCAGTCCCATTTGTAGCAATTATTGGAGGTTAGCAGATCAGTTTGGCACATACAGATTACAGAGCTGTGTGAATCAACAAGTTCACCTTATAAAAAGTGAGAAAACTGCCTCCCCACATGTCTTCTGGTATTTGAGATCAGTAGTAGGCTTTGATTATTGTTGGTTACAGCTCCACCACGTGGCTCCCAAGCCTGTGGGGAGAAAGCACTAAAATCACATTTCGATCATGGGAGGTCTCGGTACTGAACTTGGGGGATGGTGGGGAGGTAGAAGTAACAGGCACAGACATCTTGAGAACTAGGGAAGTAAAAGGAAAGGAGAAAACTTAAGACATGGAGGCATGCACACTCGAACAGCAGGGTTGAATAGAATTCGTCTCCACTGGCCCTGAGCAGAAGAGGCATGTATACCTGTTTGAATTCAGGGAAGGAGAAGCTCCTAGAGAGGGAAGGGGGAGAAGAGATCTCTGAAGGAGCATGAGGAGGCAAGAGAAAATGGATTCCAAAGCACAAACAGTGGAATGGGGGAGCTCATCCAGACCTGTGAGTTCACTGGTGTTAGGAGCTCCTGGTGAAGGAATTCCTCTACCAATAGAGATCAATAATTTCTACAATGTCCTGCAGCACTGAAAAAACAGAGTGGTTTAAGCCAGGTCACCCATCAGGAGGTGTCTGGGGAACGACTGGAATTAAGTCATCCTGGCTGAGATGGGCCTCCAGCCTGAGCCCCCATTGCAAACTAGAGGTCCCACAACCATCTTAAACTCAACACAGCCTCCACTGGACCCCTCCTTTCCTTTCACACAAACGCCCTCCCTTCCTAACCATCCTCCCAGACACTAGGGCTCACCACCTCGATGCTAACCCCTACTCCTTATTCTCTCACCCTCCATCACACCAGTCCACCTTCCCAACATCACTTGGCTAGCTCCCCATCTCTCCTCTCACACACCAACCACCATAGTGCAGGCCTTCATGCTTCCTGCCTGGACCACTGCGATCCCCTCCTGGTGGTTCGCTCTTCCGCTCTAGCCCATCCTCCACTCTGCTGTCAAAGTGATCTCCCTAAGAGGCAGGTCCTACTGTGTTCCCCTGAACCTCCCAATCAGCTCCATAACCTCCAGGATCAAACAGAAAACCCTGTTGGAGTTTGGAAGTCTTTCTTAACCTGACCTTACTCCACTCCATTTACTCTGTGTCCCAGAGACCCTGGCCCACTCACTGCTCCACCTTCCCAATCTGAGTATTTCGCCTGACCATCCACCAAGCTTGCAATGCTCTCCCTCCCCCCCTCCCGCCCTCCCTCCCCCTCTCCCGCTCTCCCTCCCCCCCTCCCACCCTCCCTCCTCCTCTCCCGCTCTCGGCCACCCTGACTCCCTTCAAGTCTCAGCTAAAGTCTCGCCCTCTGCAAGAGGCCCTTCTCCATCCTCCTAGACATCATGCCTCCCTCAGAGACTGCCCCCAATTTATCCTGCATGTTGCCTTGCCCATTAAACGGCAAATGCCTGGAGAGCAGGGACTGGGCTTTTTGCTTGTTTCCTCATTTTTTCCTTTCCTTGTGTCCCCAGTCCTTTGCACACAGCAGGCGCTTCATAAATGCTAGGTGAACTGACTGTAGGTAAGGCTTCAAGGCTTGCCAAGAGCTTCCCATGCACTGCCTTCTTTGCACCTCACCAGAAGTCTTTAAAGAAAAAACCACAGGTTGTGTTGTGCCTGTTTTACAGATGAGAAAACTAAGACTCCAAGTTCAAATTACTTGAGCACGATAACAGAGCTATTTTGTGTTAGAGGCAGGATTTGAACCCAGCTCTTCCTGCTTCTGCTCACTAAGCCTCCATATGGTACAGTTTTCTCATTGGCTGATAACATTTTCCAATCATACCATAGAGAATTTTTTATACTTATGACCCAGAACAAAAGGTAAAGATGAAATTAAAAAGCACAAGGTCCCACAAGAAGCTGGAAGCTGTGAATAAAGCCAAGGTCTCTCTCTCTTTGCTCAATAATAAAGCCCCTCAAAAAGACTTGATTCCTGAAGACCCTCTTTGCCAAAACAAACAAACAACCACCCCCCATTCAGTTTTGCAAGGGCTTGAACTAGATTAGATCAATTAACTACACTATGGTGGCAGAGTTGCTTAACTAGAATGCTGTTAGCGGGAAGGAATCACAGCTCCTTGAGAAACGTGAGGTCTACTTCCCAAGTTAGTGTCTGGGAGCCAAGCAAGAAGAGATCCCTGGGGCCTTCTTCTAAGTCTTCTTGGATCAAGGCTATCTCTGGCATGCCCACAGGCACTAAGGTCATCAGGTGACAATTCTGCCGCGTTAGATCTATAGCTCCTACAGACAGGACCCATCAGAGCCTACTGTAGGGGACAGATCCCAGGGCACTGACATCAGCTCACACTAATGGCTTTTCCTTTGGCCTCATCAATATGTTGCAGAAAGCATGGTACTCTCAGCCTTTCCCTACGATCTGCACAGTGGTTGTGCCTCTCATCCCAGCAGGCACTGGTGGGTCTAGTGGGCCAGGAGACAGTGGGATAGGGCAGGCTGAAGAGGGGACAATCTGCAAAGTGTCAGAGATGAACAAGGAGTTACCAAAGATTTGAGCGCAAAATTTTCCACATTAAAAAAGATCTCTAGGGAAGAGATTTAATACACTTTTTTTGCAGCTCAGAAGTTCCCAAGGTCACTGTGGAAACAAACCACAATGCTTCCAACTCTGTCCTAACAAACACAAGTTGGCTCTCAACATTGCAGCTTACGCTTATGTTACTGAAGGAAGCAGATAAACAGGTATTTCAAGGGGAAAAATAAATTCCATCTAAAATAAAAAATAAAAACAAAACAAAAAGGGTCTGATGGGAATACTGCTTAAACCCCCTCTCCTGAAGTATTAACAAAATTTCAGCTCTTACACAAATAAACTCAGTCAGAGCATCCAAATGCCTCTTTGTCCTGAAGTGCTGCTGCCCAGAGGGCTTGAGAGCCAGAAAATGGTCCTGCTCCTTCCACTTTACTGCTCCAGTGAAGACCTTCCCATCATTAGCTAGCTGTTCTTTTCTTATGTCCCAAAGACATTTCCCAATAAACACAATTGATGAAGAGTCAGGCCTCTTCAGGGTTTCTGTCCTTTACCAAACATTGGCCTCTAATGTAGCATGTAACCATTCAAATTGTGAAGTTGGCTAGAACAGACTAAGGGGTTATTCTGTGCCACTTTTATTGAGTGATAACCCACTGCCAGAGTACTAGCAGTACTTACAGGCTTAATCAACAACATCTCTTCAGAGATACTGAATTCTGACTATTACAGTAAGCCACCAGGCAGAAACTACCGCTCCCTTCCCTGACTACAACAGAAACATTGATGAACAAATACCCCTGAGTATAGCCCTAAAAAAAGAGTCAGCAGCTGATTCCCTCTACCCTGGTTGGCCGAGCCAATCCACCCCCTGTGATCCCGCACTGAGACTAGTGCCTATTGCCCAGAGCCTAATAATGAATATCTGAGGCATGAGGAAAGTACCTGGCCCCAGGGAAAGCTAAGGGTGTCTGTGAATTAGTATAGCACTATCCCATATACTCACAAACAGGAATTCCACCTGACTAAAAATTAGCATCGCAGGATTTTTCTTAGGAGTCTGAATAAATCTTAGAGATCACTTAATCAAATCTGGTCATTGAGGAAATATGCCCAGAGAAATAAAATGACTTGTCAAATATCATACACAGCAAGTAAAAGAGTGAAGATTTACTCAGGTCTTCTGATCTTAATGCAGTACTCTTCCCACCATATTCATTCTGCCAGGAAGCACACAGCTTAATAAAGAACCATGACTAGCTGACCAAGAAAGATCAAGAAACAGGCCATCGTCACCACCACCACCTTCATCACCACCATCACTATCATATCACCATCACCATCACACCCCCACCATCATCACCACCATCATATCACCACCATCACCATCACACCACCATCGCTATCACACCACCATCACCATCACACCCCCACCATCATCACCCCCACTATCACACCATCACTTTCACCACCATCGTCACTATCACACCACCACCATGACCATCACACCCCCACCATCATCACCACCATCATTATCACACCATCACCATCACACCACCTTCATCACCACCATCATTATCATCACTATCACCACCACCACCACCACCTTCATCACCACCATCACTATCATACCACCATCACCATCACACCCCCACCATCATCACCCCCACTATCACACCATCACTTTCATCACCATCGTCACTATCACACCACCACCATGACCATCACACCCCCACCATCATCACCACCATCATATCACCACCATCACCATCACACCACCATCACCATCACACCATCACCATCACACCATCACCATCACCACCATCATTATCATCACTATCACCACCATCACCATCACCACCACCACCACCACCACCACCACCACCACCTTCATCACCATCATCATTTATCATTGCCATCACCATCATTATTATCGAAAATATTTGCTATTATGCAATAATGAGAACCGCTTGGAAGGGGATCAGGTAAGTGAGAGGGAAAAGAGAGAGGCAAAATTCAGGGAAGAGGTTAACAGGGTAGGAAATAATTAGACCTAAACTTGGAAAGAAAAGGGTGCATTCAGGAGAGATCACAATGGCAAAAATGGTAGGGTTTTTCTAAAAACCTAAATTGTGGAAAGAAGGGAAGTCATAAGTCAAAGCCACTGTCTGATTTTCAGCACTAAATGATATGTAGGGGCCTGAGAGAACTGAATCAGAGGGCCCAAATTCAAATCCTGTCTCTACTACCCAATACATTACCTTCTACAAGTCATTTGGCCTACTTTGGCCTCAGTCTTCTTGTCTGTAAAGTGAAGTGGTTAAAACAAGTCAGTCCCTTTCAGCTCTCAATAACTTCTCCAGGTGCTATGACATCCAGAGGCTCAAATCTCCCCTTCTCCCAGCCAGCCCCCAGAACCCAGTGCAGAAGATCTGTATCGTGCAGCAATGCCTCTGGCCTCCCTGCTCTTCATACAGAGGGCTGCCAAATGACCTGGTTTGGAAAATTAAGATGTAGATTCTTCCTTTCATCCACCTCTCACCTGGAAGTGTTCCAGAAGAAGGAACCTACCCAGGATGTTTAAACATTCAGAGATTCTTACATAAGCATTTCTCGCCTCTGGCTCATGAACACACACATATATGAATACACATATGCTACGCACACGCCTATTGCCTCTTATGTTTTCCTCTAAACCAATTCAGAGACCGTTTAAAGAAGAGTTGTATTGTAGCAATGTAAAAGAAATCTAGGCCAACAGGTTTGTTCCCTAACCTCTCTCCCTCAAATATCAGGTGAGCCCTAAAAGAAAATGGGATGTAGGAAAGTATTCCTACAGGCTCCTTAGTTCTAGACTTGAAACGGATCTGGAAGACCCTCTAGCCCAACACCAACCCCCCTCACTTTCAAGAGGAGGTGATGGAGACTGGAATACGTGCATGAAGCAGACTGCCCAAGGCCTCTCCATCTGAAGCAACATCGAAAAGGCAGCCCCCAGCCCTGAGACTAGACTTGACGAGGTGACGGATGCTGCCCGCCAGGCCACTGGGAGCTGGGACGGGATGATAAGAATGCCACAGGACAAGAACAGTGGCAGGCTGATGCAGAGGTCTTCTTGCCTCTAACAGCCTCTCTTAAGATTCCCACTTTAGGGCTTCTGCATTCTTTTTCACTGCTTTTTCAAGAGCACTTACAAACCAGCCCAGTGTGGGCAGGTAGGTAGTGCAGTAGATAGAGTGCCAAGCCCAGAATTCAAATCTGGCCTCTGTCACTTACCAGATGTGTGACCTTGGGCAGGTCACCTAACCCTGTTTGTCTCCGTTACTTCATCTATAAAATGAACTGGAAAAGGAAATGGCAACCCCCTCCAGCACCTTTGCCAAAAAAACCCCAAATGGGGTCACAGAGAGTAGGCCACAACTGAACAACAACATAAGAATATCTTTTTCTGAGAATTTCTCTCCTCTCGTGGCCCTGATGTTCAAAGAGCCCCAGAGATGAAGATTTGTTGTTGCTCCTTACTTATTCACTTTCTCGCATGAAGACTTTCCCATCCTGAGTCCAAGTTCTTCAAGCTCCCCCAGAAACAAGAATGCATTCCTTCTTCCAGATCTCTGTTACTGAGCTGTACCCAGACCTCCTGGTCAGAAACCAGGCCTGGGAGCCATCAGAGCAGGGCTGGGGGCTGGAGCAGCCCTGGTGCGTGGCACAGCTCACAGGAAGCTGGGCCCCTTCTGGTCCAGGAGTTTCCCTGAATACATTAAAGAATTCTCTCTCCTCACAACCTGGCCATAGGGTGAGAATGCTGGGGAAGCAGTAGGGGCTGCCAGAGTCAAATTCATCAAATGCATCCATCAAATTCAAGATGCTATCTTATAAATTTTACCTTCAGCCCTCCCTCCAAATAGCAAACACATGAAGGCTGACTAACAGAAGATACCTGCCAAACCAATTCTTTTTCTCTGAATAACAACAGTAACACCATCACACCACCACACCACACCACCACCCCACCGGGCCCATGAGCTCCCTGGAAACCCTTGATCACTTCTCTCCAAATGCTTCTGATATGCAGTTGGCGCTCTGGACATTCATTAACTAATTCCTTCACACTGCCGGGAACATGTCATCCAGAACTATGCCTCTGAACACATTCCCTGTAAGCCCTGCCTTGCTTCATAACTGTGGCTTCCATATTTTCTCAGCTGGCCAAGTCAGGTCACATTAGAAGATCTAAAATAGTGAAAGGAAAGAAGTCCTGAGGAAATTTCACCTATCAGTTCATGGTGATAATACAGGCTATGAACTCTCCCCCATTCCCATGCCCACAAGCCCTAGGGCCCCTCTCCCATTGCCCTCCTAGTCAACATTACGGGTAGAGGACACAGGACTACTCTCTTCCCCCGCCCCCTCCATCTCTCTCTCTCCATGTCTGTCTGTCTGTCTGTCTCTCTCTCTCTCCCCCTCTCTCCCTTCTTCCTTCCCTCCCTCCCTCCCCCTGTCCCTCTCTCCCTCCACTTTTTGATTTCGAGTTGCATCAGGAGAATACCATGATAGCTACCCTTTACCTTAGAGACAAAGGCCCCTCACAGATCAAGTATCATTTATTTCAATGCTTCTACCCAGATAATTGCTTGAGGCTATAAAGTTTTGTGATATTAATATGCAAATGAGAGCAAAAGCAGGTAAATACTCAGATATTTTCAGTCCCTGGGCTTAACTGGCATGGTACCACCTGAGCAAGTCAGAGGCATGCTGATTTATAACCTGTTTGTAAAACTGACTGTCCCAAGCCACAATGAGGGGGAGCCCCTTGTCT
This sequence comes from Trichosurus vulpecula, assembly GCF_011100635.1. Lineage (NCBI taxonomy): Eukaryota > Metazoa > Chordata > Mammalia > Diprotodontia > Phalangeridae > Trichosurus > Trichosurus vulpecula. The sequence continues at coordinate 433,224,720 of NC_050575.1, read as the reverse complement.
GCTGTAGATTGCTCAGTGGAGGCTGGGCAGCCTGCTTGCTCAGCCCATCTACCACCAAAAGCTGAAGGACCAAGAGGCACGTTGATGGGACATTCTCAAATGCAACAGGCTAGACCACACTAAGCAACTGCCCGTCATTCTTCCTAGCTTGTTAGCCTTTTAGAGATAGAACCATTAAAAACATTTCCCCCGTGTTCTTCTACGTGGTTATTTTGAACGTTCTTACAGCTAGAAAAGTATCTTTTCCTACTCTGATCTTCCTCTCTCCCTGCAAGGTGCATGTGAAGATTACAGCGACGGGGCTGTTTTTAATCCGCTTAAGCCTGCTCGCTGTCTCATGACAGAGTCACCACTCCAAGGACCGAGTCTCCGTTAACCGCAGCGTGACCCTTGTCCACTTTCTGTCCCCTCCTCGGCCCTTCCTGCCAAAGTTCAGCACTTCCTGGAAAAGTCTCACTGCTTGCTTGATATTGTCCTTCACTTGAGTTGCCAAAGGAAGAATTTACAGGTGCTTGGCCCCATCGACAAGACCGTGACCGCAGCCTGACCTCCTGTTACAATACATGAACTCTTGCCCCACTGATAAGGCCGGCTGATATGAGTAGGATTTTTCAAATAATCCTTTGGGAATTTATAAGCAGCAGCCATAAAAGGGAGGTGACTGGAAGGTCGGTTTCACTAAAAATAATAAATACTGCCATGTTTATTCAAAGTTGCCTTGTTATCCTCCAGGCCAAAAGTTCAGATAAACACTATTGTAAAAGACAAAATATTAGGACATTTTGTTACTTGTGTTATGATCCTTCCGTCTGACACCAATAGGGCCGTTTCCCCTCCTCTATGCCTCGACCCTGACATTGTGTAGAATTCCCTGGGACCCAAAGACCGGTTTCTTTTACAGGTCAAAATAAGGCTATCACCCTTCTAGCATCTTCCAGGGCCAAGCTGCCTCAGTTCTCCCCACCAACCTGTCTATTCCTAACTTCTCAAAGTCCTCTATGAAGATTAGTTACATAGGCCCCCAGAAGATGTCACTTGAGAACAATTTCATTAAATGGTACACTTAGAAAACATTAGCCAGATATTTCATACCTTGTAGTGATATCAGTCACAATGCACATAGGGAGAAGCTGAGACACAAAGACGTAAGATGATTAGAGAAAAAAATGAATTATGTTAATAGAAGAAGAAAGACAAGAATACAGGACCTTCATGCTTTGGTTCTCCCCATGGCTAAGGCAGAAGAGAATTTAGATTAGGTGGACAAAAACTGAGGCTGCAGCCCAAGCTAAGCATTTCAATAAAAACTGAAAATATGACATCTTCAGACAACTGAATGTTCCCACCATGAGCTGACTGTTCAAAGTGGGGACCAGCTGAGGCAGGAAGGGGATCTGAACCTACCCTCCCAGGCAAATGCTCCTCCAAAAGGCTATTTTATTCATGTCTGGAAAAGACTCCTTCCTGCTTCATGGAGAGTTTTGGTCCTTTCTGCATCCCAATGTCCATGCAAATGACAGCTCTTGTCCTCAATGCACAATATCAAGATAGGGGAGAGATTAACGGGCTTGTTCTAAGAGGCAAAGGTAGCAATGTGGCGGAAAGTAAGAACTCCCTCGTGCCAGCCACACCCCCCCCCCACTCACCCTCTAATGTTTTTTGCCTGCCTTGATGGAGAATTGTGATTTCTGCTTCCAGAACAGTAATGCCCCTATTTAAAGCAAAATAAAGTATGCTCAAAACGTAACACATTCTGTCTAAGTTACTTTTCCTAATGCCAATAATATACCACGGCATTAGCGTCAAAGCCATATAATTCTTAACAGATGCAGAACAAATGAAGTTATCTTACTGAAGTATTCACAGGAATGCCTATCCTATGTTAGTTGCATTCGGAATCAAGTTCTAACATTATTTTCACTCACTCATAACCTTCTCAAGAATGGTCTGCCTCTTCTGACCTTTCTCCAAGTTAACAGCTGCCTAAAAATTAATCTTTTAAAAAATGATTAATATTGTGAAGTTACCAAGGTGACTAAAAAGTCAATACATGTAAAAAACAGTGTAAGAACAAGAGAAAAAAATCAACAAACTCAGTCTTCCTAGTCATGAATTCAGCAGTAAATTTGGAAAAAGAACAATCTTGAGGAAGATGTCTTCACGTGTAACTGAAAATTCTAAGAAATGTTTAAAATCATAATACAAAGTGTTGTGGTAGCAATGGTCATGGAGAAATAGTGGAACGTTGAGGGGGAGCCTCCAGCCAGATGGAGCACCAGGTAAGCAGATTCCCATGGATGACCTCAGAAGAAAGTCAAGGCTATGAACAGCCTACTTCAATTATCAGAATTATAACTATCACTCACCACAACCTAAAGGCCAATAATCTACCTCAGAACGTTTAAGCAACCACTAGAGAAATTGTGGGCAGAATTATGAGGCAACTTATTGAGCAAAATACAAATTAATGTGATACTGATAGGACCTTCAGGGGAAAAGAGGACATTGGAATTTCTTTATATTGCCATTCACTATTAAGTGGAAGCTGGTATAATACAGGCCCCTCTTAAAACAGTCCAAAATAGTGAATTCCCATACGGCCTGGTTATAAGGCTGTCCTGGTACATACATCTTCTGTAGGAGAAGCTCCCCCACCTCCTCCAAGCTGTTAGTGATTTTCCCTCAAGGGTTACCTTCCATCTATTCTGTATGGACTGAATCTCACATATACCTACCACGTCTCCCACACCCCTACCCCCGCAAAGACTGGAATACAGCAAGCACTTAATAAATGTTTGATGACTGAGTGCTCATGGATGGGTGGATCAGAATAACAGTATTACTAGAAGTCAGAAGACCTAACCTCTCAGGTCTAACTACCTTTACAGCCTTAGGTAAATCATCTCCTTTCTCTGCCCTGGTTTCCTCATCTCAAAAAGAGGCAAAGACCAGGCAATCTCTGAGGTCACTTCAGTTCTAAAATGCTATGAACGTATTGCAAGTTTCTGGGATGGTTAGAATAAAAGCCACTCTCACATTTCAGAAGGTAACTGGAAAAGGCATCCTATTCCCAAAATTCCTATCAATTAGCCTTGCTTTCATTCTAGATCCCCATAGTATCATATAATCAAAGTGAGTGCCCCTAATGGACACTCAGTCTAAGGCAAGGAATTCCCAACAGTCATGAGCTTTGAGTATCCAATGAATATTTGAGTACTTCTTTCTTTAGCCAGTAAGGAAACACATACAAAGATTAAAATTATCTACTGGTGCCCTTAGGTGAAGGTCAAACTAGCATATTTTGCAGAAGCAAACCCTAAAAATGTCATCTCACAATGATGTCATTAATCAACCCATTATAACCAAATGGCACTACCAAGTCATGAGATGTCTCAGTAACATCATTTGACCACTGGCCCATTTATAAATGGGTTCCCATGGAACCAATGACAATCATTAAATCATGTCCCCTAACATCATGGTTTTTCAGAACCAATTAATGACTAGGCAGGAGAATGAATGGACATCATAGTGTCTGTGTACTGTTCTAGTCAAAACCTCTGATATTTAAAATATTAATGCTATTCCTAACCTTTTCAATGTGCACACGTTGGATCTGGCATGCTTTTACCTTCACTATCCCATCAGCCTCATAGCCAAGCTATGCTAACTCTTCTCTCTCTTAATGAGCTTTCTGAATTGAAGAAAGTCCTTTGAAGGCAATTGCTTAGTAACTAGTTGGTGAGGCTTAGAGAAGACCATGACAAAAGACAAAGACTATGATAGGCTAGCTTGCTACAGGGCAGGGAATGATCCCAAGAGGCCAAGAGTATGTGACAAAGGATCCCACAGGTGCCGAGTGACAGAGAAGCAGCATTAAGATCTTCCAGTGCTCTTGTTACTTCACTGCACTGATGAAGGCACAGAAGTTAAAGCATACAATTAGACAAGAAGACAGGTCAGATGTGATACGAATCTCATGAAGCAAAAACAAAGAACTGTAACCCTCATGAAGAACTATGGTCCATGTCATGCTCATAGAGTATGTGGGCTGGAGAGCTACACAAAATTCTGTTTAGTGGAATTTTGTGGGACCTGAATATTTTGAGAAGATCTGATCCCTTCCCAACTCAGCAGAAGCTTTATCTTCTGCAGGTCTTCCCTCGTCTTCCTTAATTTTCCTTAATTTTAGTGCCTTTCTTCTGAGATTGGCTCTAATTTATGACTTATTTCAGATCTATATAACCTGATTATCATAATAAAGATGGTCTATGACCATCAAATTAAAGCTCTCCCACTGTCCCTTAGAGCTGAGTTTTCTAAAATCTTTTCAGAAAGGGAAAATAATTACTTCTGCTGAGAATGTTCTTAGATTAGTTTAGTCACCTCATTTCTGAAACCTGTGAAAAGACTAAAATATGAAGAAAAATAATCCAGGTCAAATGATATATGAAATAATGTTATTATTTTTAATGACTGAAGGGAAGATGACCTGAAAGAAGGAGATGACTTTTGGTAGCAGACCACCGTATTCACTGAAGAATGCAAAGAGGAGGGACCAAGGGTCTTTGGCCCCATTCCTCAAGGCCCAGCTGGTTCACATTGGGACTCCATACCCTCTCAATCCCAGGAAGTCCACCCTGGGTCATCTGAAAGCTCTTTCCCCTCTGAACCCTGAGGGTACTGCATGTCTACCATTCTTCACACCCCATTCATGCCTATGGCTTTCTGACCTCACTAAGCTCTGCTGTTCTTGGTTTTTGAAGGCTCAGCCCACAGAGCATAAGCTTAGGCAGAGACTAGCATGTTAGAAGGGTTCGGAGCATGGTACAGTGACACAGACTGTCTGCTGCCCCAAACAATGACTTGTTTTTTGTGGCCCCTGAAGAAAAAGGAAAAGTTTCTTCTGAGGTCCAAACACAATGCCCTGCACATAATAAGAGCTCACAATAAGGGCTGAATTAATCATGACCTCCTATAACATATGAAAGCCAACTACTTCTCGTGAGGACATCTTCTTTACCCAGTCACTTGTTTTGGTTAAAAAGCCATTTGATCCAGATCCTTTGACACAGATTCCAATGCTGGGGAGATGCCTCAAGGAAGTCACTGACAAAAAGAAAGTTTTCATATAAACCAAAATATTAACAGCAGCATTTTATGTGGAGCAAAGAACTGGAAACAAAGTAGATGCCCACCAACTGGGGAAGGACCAAAGAAGTCACGGTCCATGAATGGAATGGAATATAACTGTTGTAAAGAAAAAACAAACAAATATGGTGAACAATACAGAGAAGCCTGGGAAGGCTGCCTGCCATGCACTGATTGGGACCAGGAAGTGTATGGGTGAGAGCGTGTGTGAGTGTGTAAACCATAACAATGTGAATAAAAAGAACCACCATGAAACTGAGTATTGCCTGAGCCTGGTCCCTTCCTTCCCCCAGTCCTATGCAGAGGTTCAGGACCCATGGGTTTGGAACACTACACATAATGTCAGGTTTCTCTGAAGTATTAATTGACTTTGCTTAATTTTTTTTTCCTCTTCTACCCTTATATGTTAAAAAGAATTCCTTGTCATGAAGTATGGATTTCTGAGAAGGAAAAGGCATGGGGTACAAAGAGAAATCTAGAAGTTGTAAAAACTACAGATATGAATAACAATCTATTTTTAAAATTTCATATGCAAGTAGGATATGATGTTATCCTCTTTAGAAGCTAAAATAAAAACTTTCTTTAATATATTAGAGAGAAGGAAGAGTTAGGGAAAGATACTGCCCCTCCCTCTCCCTCTCTCCTCTCCTCTTCTCTCTCTCTCTCTCTCTCTCTCTCTCTCTCTCTCTCTCCCTCTCTCTCTCTCTCCCTCTCCTTCTCTCTTCCTCTCCCTCCCTGCCCCCCCCCTTTGCAGAAGTCAAGGTTCATGGATATAGAACACTGTATATTAGTATCAGCTAGTATCAGCTTTCTTTGATGATTGGCTTTGCTGAGTTTTTTTTTAATCTTTTTCCATCTTTTCATCTCCTCAAAAAATTGTTTTTTTATAAAGTATAGCCTTCCGGTTTGGGAAAAGTAGAGGAATATGGAAGAAATCTAGACAATGTAAAAACAAAAAAAAGCAATAAAAACCTATTTTTTAAAAAGTACTAAAGTCCTTTGACTTCATAATTTTGATGTGGTCTCCTACAGTCTTTTAAAATTTGTTGTAAACACATCTACTTATGTCCAAAGGCAATATATCTATATTCTGAATTCCTAACTACAAGTATGGGATCCCACAGCTACACAAAGCAAAAGTGTCTGGCCGAGGGTGAAAAGTAGAGGAAAGATCACTAATTCACTAGCTAACATTTATCTTGGAAGGTAAAAACTGAGATTTTCAATATTCAATCTGGATCTAATGTCTCTTAGCTATTTAGAATACATATCTGGAACACAAACTCAGTAGAGTCACACGTTGCTGTGCTGATGGAGTGACCTCTGCCCCAACAGCAGAAGTCCAGGTACAAACTACAAGAGACTATAATACCCAGTGTAGGCTTCTAAAGCTGAAGACAAATGGTACGGGAAAAAGTGCTAAGAAAACTACACATGGAGCATAAAAATCAGCAGCTACAGGAACAGAAGCATCACCATCAACAGCGGCAGCATCACCATCATCACCGTCGCCGTCATCACCATCGCCATGACTACCACCAGGATTACCACTTACCATCACTGTCACCATCACTACCATCATCATCATGACACAGTGGACAATACTGTCGCTCACTTGCTCCAGTTAATGCACATGGGTCTTTGTTTCTTTTGTCAATCGGTAAACAATAGAACGTACGACATACAAACAATCATTTGCAATCACTATTTAAAATGTGGCTACCCCTTGTTACTTACAGGATTTGAGGTTTGGGGTGGTGGTTGTTGCTGTTGTTGGGGCTGCTTTTTTTACTTTTTTTTAACTATAATCAGTCCTATTTGGGAAAAATAATCTCTCAAAAATCCCAACAACAGACCGAGGATCACCCAGCTTGTAACGCACTACTTTTCTGTGCCACTTATTCCACTGTCTTATGTACAAGGTTCTTTCTCCTTGCCACTAAATGGAAAGCTCCTTCAAGCATGGGACCACATCTTGTGCCCAGACCAGCGGCTGGCCCAGTGCTCTGCACATGTCATGTTTTAGGGAACTACCTTTCTGAGAAGACCTAATACTGGGATCAGCTACTAAACTGCCATCGATGGCCATGAGGCAGGTGATGATTTCAGCCACAACATGTGCCGTGACAAATATATGTACGGAGAGAGAAGGCAAGAAAAGAGAAGGAATCAAAACAAAGATAAAGAAAGGAGTCAGAGTCCTCATTCCTGATACTAGAACTGAAAGGCAGTGAGGCCTAGGGGAGAGACTCCAAGACTTGCTTGGAGTGAGGAAGAGCTGGGTTCCAGTCATGTTTCTGACATCTCTCAGCTATGTGTCCATGAGCAAGCCATTCACCGCTCAGCGCCCTATATGTGGAGAGGATTAATACCACTATTGCCATTACGATTAATGCAGTCCCTCACTCCTATTTCTGCTACATCTTCAAAATTTAATGAAAAACTAGCCAAACCTGAGAAGGCATTGCTCTTTCCACATGCATAGCCCAGGGTGGGAAGGCAGGGAAGGAAGAAGCCTAATGAGGACTCACCAGTACAGAATATATATGCAAACATCGATAAACAGGAGAGAAGTCCACCAATTCTTGGGCCCCGGGCACCTGTAAATAAAAGCAAGAGGAACATTAGCAAGCACGCTGACAAAACCATGGCTGGCGAGAACCACTGCATTAACATAAAGCATGCCCATCTAAACTATGCATCTCCTCCAGCTATGTACAGCACAAAATAGGGATTTAAGAAATGTTTGCTGATTTTGACTTGACCATCAAGGACAGTGGACAGTGTCTAGAACACAGCTCATACAAATGGGACCAACTGAGGAACAAGAGACTTCTCTTACCTCTGATCCCCAATCGAACTTTCTATCTAGCATTCACCAATTGTCTTTATTCCCATGTGTGGCTTTTCTTCCTAATGAGACATAAGCTTCCTAAGGACAGAGGCATACTCTGCTCTTGGTTCTCCAAGAGCCTCCACATGTCCCTGAGTGCGGGGAGCATTGCAGTGTCTGCGTCAAGCCCTAGGACATCCCAAAGCCTCCTAAATGAGATACATAATCACTCATGCAGTTGGATGGACACGATCTTTCAGTACACACTTTTTGGACCTGTGCCATTCATAGACAACCCGCTAAAGACAGAAGGGCAAGGACAACAGAGAGCAGGCTGGATGCCTTGAGGATCACATATGATGCTCTTCATGATCCCAAGCTTCTCCTGTAACTAAAGCCCATGATATTAACATTTTTTTCAGCAACGCTTTATGGTTTCAAGACATAGAATACCAGAGTCTACAAAGAATTAAAGTTTAAGGTCAGCCAAAGCCCAGTGGAGAGGTGCCCAGTGGGAAGAAGTAGGCAACAACCCATTACCAACCAAAAATTTCACAAGAATTGTAAAATGTGCTATCAAAGAGCCAGAAAATGAGAGCCACTCTTCTGGCAAGGATGAGGGATAAATGACAGACAGTGAAGTAAATGAAAGCCTTCTAGGACACGTGTTGGGCACCCAGGGAGGACATGGACAACTGGAGATCACAGATCCACTGAATTATTAAAGCTGACCTCTAGCTCCCAGAAGAATCTGCCACATCCCAGCGCAGGAGGAGGGGCACCTGACACGAGACTCACATGAGGTAGGGGCAAGGCACCCACATAAAGGCCTCTGAAACTCCTGTCCAGCACTATCCTGGGGATTCTCAGGTCAGGAAAGTGATAGCCAATGGCAAGGAAAGGGACATGTAAAAGGCAATTCCACTGCTGTGATGATCAGAAAACCGGTGATCTCTAATATATTTATCTCTGAAGGTAAAGCCACAGCTAGTCAACTGGGGTAGAACTAGGCCATTCTAGAAGGGCAAATGATGAATTTGCCTTTGAAGTGTGGATCTCTGCAGGTAGGACAGGTCAGAATGACTTTCTGTCTCAACAGAGACAAAGAGAATCTACACTCAGAAAACAATTATAGATTAAATTTTTAAAAAGAAATAACTTGGCAGTAACACCAAAAGAGGATAGCCTGAATGTCTAACTTAAACAAAACAAACAAAAACAGAAATACAGACTAGAAGCAAGGCCAGGTAAGTCAAGAATTTGCATGACCATGGAGAAAATACAATACTCTGGCACCCAGAGCCAGTATTGGCATGTGACTTGCCAACCTTAAGAAGGATAATAAAAGTGAAATGAAATAATCAATGTAAAAATGCTCTGAAAAAAGATTCATTGGATCACAGAACTGGAGCTGGGACAGACCTTAGCCACTCATTTAATCTGACCCCCTCATTTTACAGATAAGGAAACTGAGGCCAAGCAAGAGAAGTGCCAAAGGTCACACAGATAACAAATGGCAGACCGGAATTTGGATTTAGGTCCCAGGAACCCCAAGTTCATCTCTCTCTACTAGACTGTGTTGCCTCCTGCAATTTAAAGCTCTATATAAAGAGAAGGTGTCGAATGGTTTCTGACCCCATTCACAGCTCTAGAGAATGGAGGATTCTCAAGGCAATGCCTTGGGCTTCTCTATTAGCTCTAGCCAGCTTCATTGGCTCCCATAGCCTTCCCTAGCATTTCTGTGCAGATGCCTTCCAAGTCTGACTGTTCTTTTGACATCCAGATCCAAATCTCCAATTGCCAACAGGCCAGTTCTACCCTGGTCACTCTCATAGGCACAGAAAATTTAACACATCCCACAAATCTTCTTCCAGTTTCACTATTTCCTTCTCTACCACAACTGTTCAGTTGTGTTAAAAACCTTGAGTCATTTTCTCCTCAAAATCCCTCCTGACTTCTCTACCGTGCCCCAGGACGCTCATCACCCTGTAAGATGCCATCAGCCTTGGGCCATCACCACCCCCTGCCCTGTGACTGAAGGGCAGAACCATGAAACTCAAAGCCTCCCTTTAAAGAGGGAGCTCAGCTCAGAATGTCTCTTCACCTCCTGGCTGTACTCCATCGGGCCTGCTTCTGATTTCTCCATCATGCCCTCACCCTGACTACTGATTAGAAGCTCCTTAAAGGCAGGGACTGTCTTTTTTTTTTAATCTGTATCCCCAGTGCTTAGCACAGAGCCCAGCACATAAAAGACACTTGATGTGTTTACTGAATATTGATGACTCTTGCTTTTCTCTAGTTTATAACATTCAATCAATTGTTCAGTCCTTTCTGGCATCCTACAATAGCTCTCATATCTGCCCCCCCACTTCTAATTCCAGTGGCATTCAAATCTTTCTATCTCTTCTCAAGCCTCCCATGACTCCCACCCACCTGCCTTCTTGGCTGATGCCTTTGCCTCCCAAGTCTCCCCTAAATTGAGGTCATTTGCTAAGACCGCCCCTGTCTTCCCTCATCATCATCTCCCAACATCCATTAGGTTCTAAGGTCCTTGAGGGCAGGAGCTGCCTTTTGTCTTTTTGTGTATCCAGAGAACTTAGCACAGTGTCTGGAACATAGTAGGTACTTAATCAATCTTTCCTGACTGACTGACAAAACTCAGATGCTCTGTCCCACTTTCTCCTCCTTCTCTCCCCTCTCATATGAAGAAGCAGAGCTTCTCCTTGTTGAGTAAGACCACAGACACCCCTCCTTTCCCATCCCATCCCAACTTCTTGAGCAGACAGCCCTCTCTGCCAGCCCCACTCTCTCACTACGCACTGGGCTCCTTCCTTGTTACCTACGAGCACGTCCATGACTCCTCTATCTTGAGGTCTCTGTTGATCCAACCATCCCCACTAACTGTCGTCCTTGATTTCTCTTCCCTTCTCTGCCTGAAGCCATCTATACTTGGTCCCTCTACTTCTTCCTACTTGCTTCTAAAACTTCAGGAATCTGGTTTTCAACTTCATCATTCAACTGAAACTACTCTCTCTTAATTGTCAAAACTTAATCTATCAATAAACATTTATTAAGGCATCTACTATGTGCCAAGCACCGTGCTAAGCAGGGGTAGGGTGGGCATGGACTGTCTTGCTCATGGAGCAGCCAGGAGGCCAGTGTATCTGATCAGAGTCCATATAGGGGGAGTAAGGTCAAAGAAAACTAGAAAGGTATAAAACTTAGAAAATCTACTGACTTGTTCTCAAGCCTCATTCTTCCTGATGTCTCTGCAGCCTCTGATGCTGTCCATAATCCTCTTCTCCTTAGGTTTTCCTGACACTCTTCTCCCTCTCCTGGTTCTCCTCTGACCCAGGTGACCACTCCTGCTCACTGTCTTTGGCAGGAACTCCATCAGGTCCCACCTAACTCACTGTGGGGGGTCCCCCAAGGGTCTGTTCCAGGCCCTCTTCTCTCCTTTTCCCCTCCTTTTATTAGCTGGCTTCATGATCTCATCAGTTACCTTGGGTTCAGTGATCAACCCTTGGTTGTTTACATGATGTTGCCCCCATTACACTGTGACCTCCTTTGTTTTGGGGGAGGCTGAGGGAGTTGCCTTTCTTGGTATCTCCAGCTCTTAGAACAGTGCCTGGCACAAACGTTCATCTGCTTCCCCAACATGTAGCTGCTCCTCACACATGACGCTCTTCCAAATCCGTGTTTGAAATGCTCCTCCTCCTTGTCTCCAATTCATGCCTCCTCTCAAAACCCAGTTCAAACCCCAGCTTCTGCAGAAGGTCTTTTTGGTTGGTCCCCTTTACCTCCAAGCACTACCTTCTCCTTCCTTCTGTTTACACTGTGCTTATCTCTGAGTAGTGAGTGATCTGCAGCTGTCTCTCGCCTCAGAAGGTGAGCTGGTAGAAGGACTGAGCTGCTTTTGCCTTTCTTCTGCATCTTTGGCCTAGTGGCTGGTATGCAAAGAATGCTTGCTGACTGACTGAATGACCGACATGGGGTCTGCCCCTGTGAGCAGTCTATTCCAGAACATTCTGCCATTTCCAATGTCCCCTGGATTGTTCATGCTCCTCTGCCGATCATTTAGGCTCCTCCTCTCCAATGTGGGGTCATTCTATCTTTCCAGGACTGTCACTCGGTCCTCTGCCCTGTTCTCTGCTCCCTAGACATGCCATGCCCTTTCCTGCCTCGCTCCCTAAGCCTAGAACCCTGAGCCTCATCATTTTTTGAGTTCCTACTAATTCTACCTTCTCCAAGAAGACTTCCTTGATTCCTTTTGGTTGGTAACAAATGGCACTTCCCACAGAGTGCTGTGTATATCATTATTGTACTGTAGTTTTCAACATATGTATTTTATCCCATAGGAGACTATATAGACCAGGGGTGGGGAACCTGTGGCCTCGAGGCCACTTGTGGCTCTCTAGGTCCTCAAGCGTAGCCCTTTGACTGAATTCAAACTTCAAAGGGCCACAGTTGAGGACCTAGAGGGCCACATGTGGCCTCGAGGGCACAGGTCCCCTACCCCTGATATAGACCGTATCCTACTAGGAAGGAAGGAACTGTGTCTTATCTAGATTAAAATGATGTCCTGCATCCCCAAGTGTTCAACCACTAAATGCCAAATGGATTGATGCTATGAACTGTTATGAAGGCGTCACACTTGACGCCTCACATGATTTATATGGGTCATCAGAATGGAAGTGTTAGGCTTGTTCAGGCCGGCCTAGACTGACCCTTGATTCTGGGGAACAGGCTCCCTAATAACCCTTTAAGCCAAACCACATCCCTCCCTCCCTTCACAACACCCACCTTCTTTAAGAAGCTTGTTTATTCTTTTCCTAATCAATTCTAGTCAGTTTCCAATCATTTATCATAATCCCTTCCCTATTGCTCCCCTCAGGGCGCTGCTCTAAATACAGATACAAATGTACACGTATACATATACACACATATACATACATATACATATAAGCACATCAACATATACACACATGAGAACATGCATGTGCATGTGTGTATATATACAGACATCTATGAATATATATGTACACACATTGTTATATCTTTATATAAATTGCTTGTTCATCTGTCCCACCTTCTCCGAGAGACTTGAAGCTCCCTAAGGTCAGAAATCACATCTAATCTCTATGCTGTATATTCAAGCCCTTCTGTGATATGTGTCCTGTAAGCACTCAAAATGAACTTTTTATCCAAATATGAATTTTCCAGCACAGCCCTAATATACTTTTACAAACAAAGCCCACAGCCCAAATATACTTTTACAAGCAAACAACTTTTAAAAGAAAATAAAGGCCACTGCAAAATTGTAGTGAAAAACAAATACTACAGCGAGATGTGTGGTTACCAGTGAAAGAAGAAGAAATTAAGAAAAAGGAATACAGGAAAGACACTGGAATAAAATGATCATCAGTCAGTTTGGAAAGCGTTCATTTCTGTCCCCAAACCACAAATGAGCCTCCAGATCACAATTTTAAGCATGGTTTCTTTGAGACAACCACAAAGATTGCAATACGTTAACATCTCCCCTCTTCAAAGGGCCACACTGATCTTCCTTTTCCCAGCAAAGCCCTTGACACACAACTGGAACCTACAAGTCAGAACTGCTCAAGCTTGGCAGAGCATGATACTGTAAAAAGTCTACATTTCACCTCTCCCTGAGCTGATGCTAATGATCATTTTGTGCATAAGTTCAGACTGGTCAACATTTTGGTGATGGTGTTTTTTATGAGGGAAGCCCACTCTGCCTGCTCTGAGGATTCCCCCCAAAACAAGGAATCTCTGAGCCAGAAAGGACCTCAGGGACCACTGAGGCCAAAACACACCTAACAAGAATCCCCACTTTGACAGAGGGGCCAAACATGCAGCCCTAGGACCCACAGCACTCTGCAGCACCACTGACCCAGATTCAAATGTGGGGAAGAAATATTTAACAAAATAAATAAAAATGCAATACAGCATGGATATGTGCCATTTCTAAGTCAATGCCCATCCCCACTCCATGGACAGCTGAACAGCCCTAGTTCTATGAGTCTGACCTCAGGGCTCTATAACATGCTCAACAAGTGGCTGATCTTCCATTCTTTTCCTAAAGACCTCCAATGAAGAGGAAAATCTGCCACCTTTGGAGGCAACAGATTAGATTTTTAGATGATTTTAATTATTAGGAAGTTTTTTTTCTTACTTCAAGCTTAAATGTGCTTCTTTACAACATAAGTTATGCCTAATTCTACTGTCTGGGGCCACACAGAACAAATCTAGTCCTTCCATGCCAGTCCTTCAAATACTTGAAGAAAGCTACCACGGTCCTCTCCCTAAATCTTCTCTTCTCCAGGCCAAACAGCCAGTTCCTTCCACCGATCCACATGCGCCACGGTCCCTTCATTGTCTTGGTGGCTTCTACCCTGAACCTTCTCCATCTTTTCAACGTCCATCCTGAACTGTAGCAGCCAGAATTGAACAAAAGACTCCCCGTGAAATCCCCAGCACAGAGCAGAGTGACTCTTCCTTTGTCTGGTCCTGGGTCCTCTATGTCTCTTTTGCAGAACCAAGATTTCATTAGCTTTCCCGGCCATCACAGCATATTATAGATTCATCCTGGCCTTTTAAACCACTGATTTAATGCAGTGTGTCTTATCCCCCATCCAGTTTTGTGTCACTTAGAAATTTAGTAAGCATGAGATCTATGTCTTTATCCAAGTCACAGAAACAAATAAAATGCAGGTCCAAACACAGATCCACTGGACACTCCACTTACCTCTTTCCAAACTGACATCCAACCCTAATGGTCACTTCTTGGGCCTAGCCATTCACTCAATTCCTCATCCACTTAAACTAGGTCATTTGCTCCATCTTTCTCAGGGAAATAACATGACAGACTATGTTAATGCTTTGCTAAAATCTAGATAAACTATGTCTCTACCATTTCCCCTAATCTACCAGTAACTGGAAGAAAAGGAAACGAGGAGAATGGGGCCTAACTTGCTTTCTTGCTCAAGTTACACGGAGTCTTGTTCATCACTGCGTCTTCTTCTGGCCGTTTATGAACCGTTGTTTAAAACAATTTTGAATTTTGCCAGGAATCAAAGTCAAGGTCACCAACCTGTAGGCTGAGGATTCCATTCTTTTTCCTTTTTCTGAATATTGGGGCATTGGCTTTCCTCAATGCTGTAGCAGCCTCCAGTTGTCCATGACGTTTAGAGACAACTGCCAGGGCCTCAGGAGTCACACCCACTGTTCTTGGAGAGCTCGAGGATGTACCTCATCTGATCTGCTGCCCTGAACTCAAAGACAGCCACAGGTATGACCCCTTAGCTCCTTACCTGTCTTAGTCACCTATTTGTCATTTTTGCTCCGACCTTTCCAATACAAAGCCCACTCACCTGGTAAAGAAGACAGCAGCAGGGTAAGAGTTTACCAGCTTTATTTTCTCTATCATCACTGCATCATCTACCCTGAGCTACACCCTTTGGATCCTTATTTTTTCCCTATTACAAAAAGACTCATACTTTGTTATTCTTGGCTTTCCTTGCCAGCTTCAACTCATTCTGAGATTTAGCACTTCTCAAAATTAATCTTTAGGGCTGCGCCGTGCTTTTGTATCTACCCTCCACAACCCAACCTTGTTGTCACTTTCTGTTTAGTCGATTAGTTAGGTCCCACTCTTCGTGACCCTATTTGGGGTTTCCCTGGTAAAAATAAAAGAGTGGATCGTCATTTCCTTCTCCAGTTCATTTTGCAGATGAGGAAACTGAGGCAAAAAGGGTAAAGCGACTTGCCCAGGGTCACACAACTAGTAAGTGTCTGAGGCCAGATTTGAACTCAAGTCCTCCTGACTCCAGGCCTGACACCTACCCACTACACTGCCTAGCTGCCTACAAATCTAAATCTAGCTAGTGAGTTCTCTGTACATCCACAATGGCATGTTTAGACAATTCAGTTCCAATCACGACTCCCTTTGCCATCCTATTGGGATTATTTCTCTTGGTCTCTTCAAAATGTCGCTTTTAAGTGCCAAGCCATCCTGAGTTGACTTTCCCTACAGAATTTCAGTCCCTAGAATTCCACCTGTCCCATCCCATCTTCTTTGGGTGCATGTCAAGACCGTGCTTGGTATTCCTCTCCTTCTCCTTGGGCTGTTGCCAATTGTCTTGACCTATGTCTTGCTGCTAGACTCCGATGACTCTAGAGGAGAGAGTGAGGCAGATGACTGCACAACTCTGCCTCACTTAAATCCAATTTACTAGCAAGTTATGACATCACCCTCCTAATACCAATGGTCCTCTTGGAAAACAAGGGATGAACAACAACGTTTTCTTTCACAAACTCTGAACTGCAGAAAGGCACTTCCTTCCAGGGTCCCAGGAATCACTTCTTCCTCACTGCTGAGATTCAGATCTTGAAAAGAATTTTCCTCATTGATTCCTCCACCTTTTGAAGGATAGTATTATCTCAAAAGCAAGGCAAAATATTATAAGCTTTACTACTTTTGGCAAAGGGATAATAGACCAGAAGGTGTCTGGATAATTGAGGCTCCCTATCACAACTCCACAATGCTTTTAGATAATGTTTATGAACCATTTCATGAAGACATTTATTTGGTACCCCAATGACAGCATCACTCCATTCAGCATCACCCAGCTGCTTCCCTCAGTTCCTGGACTTCCTCACGTGAGCACACTTTCTTAAAATTAAATTCTACCACCCCTCAACTCCACCATGGTGTTTAAGAATAAAGTCTACCACTCCAGAGTGACATTCTAGTCATAAGTCTCATCCCACCCAAATCTCAGTGATACTTTGGAGATCAAATGTGTCTCTCGGCATGAGATCTTCAGTTCCTCTTACTTGTTACATACAATTTATTCATAAGCTTCTTTCAAAAGGAAAAAGGCTGCTATGGTGATTCTAAGTTGAATTCATACCCATAGAGGTTAGCCTGATTAACAAGACAGCAAGTTTCCCTTGAACTTTGTGAGAATTCAAACTCAAACCCCATCCCCCCTAGCCCAAAAAGCCAACAGAAACAGTCACACAGCAACCAGCCAAGCTTTCCATACTCTGCTTTGTAACAGACTAACAGAATTAGAAGAGCAAAGGCACTTTACCTCCAGCCTGTTTTCAAGGTTGTTTAAAAGCAAACCTGTATCCACAGTATCTCCACAGTATCTAACCACAGCCAGCCCTGTCCAACTGAAACCATTTTTCAGTCATCCCCATACTGTAGTGTTCGTTCTGTTCCTTTTTGGGTTGTTGTATTTTTTGTTCTGTGTATTCCCAGTACTGGCAAAAAGCCTCACACATAATGGGTATTTGATAAAAGTCTCCTGAATGGGATTAAATCTATCCCATTAGATCGTGAGTTCCTTGAGGACAGGGCCCGTGTCTTGCTTCTTTTTGGATTTCTAGCACTAGGCAGGGGCCCTGAGAGGACATACCTGCCTGTGCTGCAAACAGAGGTGCAGAGATCTGGGCAGAGGGAGGAGCACTGAGGAGCGGAG
This sequence comes from Trichosurus vulpecula, assembly GCF_011100635.1. Classification (NCBI taxonomy): domain Eukaryota; kingdom Metazoa; phylum Chordata; class Mammalia; order Diprotodontia; family Phalangeridae; genus Trichosurus; species Trichosurus vulpecula. The sequence continues at coordinate 433,207,224 of NC_050575.1, read as the reverse complement.
GCATGTTGAGACTCAATCCTTCATTGACTCCCTGTCACCAACTGTCTGGGTGTCTTTCTGGAAGTCATTTACCATCTGGACCCCCTTATGGAGGAAGGGGGAGAAGGGATAATGGATATAGCTATCCTCAGAGGGGCACTATGTGGATAAGGTACGTAAAGCATGCTTTGGGCCAGAGGTATGCTCTCTCTGCCTCTACTAATGAGAAAGAATTGCTTACACCAACGAAAAGGCAAAGAGCGACACACACAATACGTGAAGGAATGCCACATGTTTAGAAGGGCAGGAAATGGGCTTTCAAAAAGCTAAATGTGAAAAGAAGGGGAGGGGGAAGCCCCAAAACAACCCAGTGAACAATATTCAACATAACTGAAGTCTCAAGGTTTAAAAAGTTTCCCAGACACAAATCAAGGGGCATGTTTTAACATCTACATTTTACTGTCTGGTTCAAGATACAGTCTTTAATTCTGTCTTGGCTGTTTATTTCCCAAAGTTTCAAACAATGATTCAAGCAGATTTAGGTTTGGCTAGGGGCACAGGGAGGGGCCCAAGTATACATTCTTAAACTAACAATGACAGTCTCTAATGGTTTCTGTGTCCTAACAAAAGCCATAACTCCGCCTTTATCAGCTTTATCTAATTTTTCCTTCCCAACCTAAAAAACAGAGACTTCGCATTTTACACACATCAATCTTGACAATTCATTATCAGTCAGGACCCCACACAACTGATAAGAGAACCTTTGTGGTAGGATGTCATCATTTCCTCTTTTTTTTTTTTTTCTGAGATACAAAAATGTGATTAAAATAGTTAAGCATTTCCTCTGCCCGGTGGTCAGGAACTCAAGATATTAAGATACTTAGAGGCTGGGCTGCTCTTCCTTAGGGGTTCAATGAGGTTCCAGAAAAGACCAAGAATGTCTGTCTAACAGACTGGTGTCAATAGTTTAATTCAGACAGTGAAACCCAGACTTCAGTCTTTTTATCTATTTCCTTAAGAATTCAAATGAAATGCCAGTCTCTTTAAGTGCTGATTTCATCACCAAGGACAGCAACTGCCAGCTACTTCAAAATAGCTAGTACATAGGCCAATTTAAATCCATTTGCCTTCAGGGAGGAACTACAGAGGATCTGAATTCTCCAAGGTAACTGTGCCCTAGGTCATAACACAATGCTCCCACCATCATAGAAAAACTGGTAAAGGGACAAGATGAAAGAGAAATTGGTGAAAGAAGTATTTAGATCAAATAAAGTCTGATAGACATATAACAAATAAAGCTATAGAATCAATCATTCCACATCGAGCGAGATCACTTCCCAGGGGTTGGTCAAATCCCACCCCATTCCAGGAATACTGAGTCCTACACTACTCCTGTCTCTCTCCCCAGCCCCTGCTGCCTGATCACCATCCACCTTGACCGTACCCTGTCAATGTCCTCCTCCACATTTTCTTGCTGGTCTTAATTTCTCTCCAGGCTACGCATCCTGTTTCTCTGTGCTTTCTCCATTAAGTATGCCACAGGAACCTCTTCCCTTGGACTTCTCACACTGGAAGTACTCTTCGCTCAGAGTCTTCTTCCTCTATCTGGTTCCTCCTCAAACCTGTCTTTTACCCAGGCAGTATCACTGATGCTCTGGACCTTCTCTACCAGGCCCTAGAACAGGCATGTCCCTCCTACTCCCCATGTAGTGTCCTTTTACCCCTCATGAGAGTGGAAGCTCCTTGAAGGTAGGGACGGTCTCCCTACTAGTATCTGTATCTTCAGTGCTTGGCATGGGGCCTGGCACAGAGTAAGTGCTTAATAAATGATCATAAGACCTTTCTTGCCTTTGTTTCCACAAGGCCCTCCGGGAAATTCAGCTCTAAAGTTAGCAAACTTCTCTTCACTTTAGACATCTCCTCATGTCTTCTGGCCCTCTCTAAGACTCCCCAAATATTCCTTCCTTGGCCATCCTTTTTCAATCCCGATGGCACTTCTCTCATACCTCCCCAGTTCACAGGCCCCAGGGGAAGACAAGCAAATCTCCTTGCTTCTCATTGCCAGAGTCAGATGCTTGCTCTTCTGCCTCCAATCAGCAACCTCTCCACCTCTGAGGCTAACTCTATCAAAATAGGTCAACCAGTCCAGACCCTGGTAGAGATTATTTACCAGTTGCCAGGTTATTCTTTCTCCTTTTCAATGAATGCAGTGACTGGCTCACAGTCTTCCTTTCCATAGCAATTTCTGCCATTATTCCCTGGATTACCACAAGAGCTTCTCAGGAGCCTCACATCTCTCCCCACTCCAGTCCATTCTCCATTCAGCCACTAAAATGATTTTGCTAAAGTACAGGTCCAATCATGTCACTCAATAAGCTCCAGTGGCCCCCTATCTCTCCTCTATTTCTCATTCACAGCCCTTCATAATCTACCCCCTCCTACTTTTCCAGACTCCTTAACACCTTACTCCCAGGTACATATTCTTCAATCCAGTGACACTGACCTCCTGGCTGTCCCATCAACTAACCTCCCTGGCTTCCTTTAGGTCCCAGCTAAAATCCCACCTTCTGCAGGAAGCCTTCTGCAACCCCTCTTCATTCCAGCATCTTCCCTCTGTTACTGACTTCCTATTTACCCTGTATATAGCTTGCTCTGTCAATATTGGTTTGATGCTGTCTCCCCATTAGACAGGGAAGGGTCTATCTTTTTGCTTCATTTTGTATCCCTGGTGCTCAGCATACAGTGGGTGTTTAATGTTTACTGAATGATTGATTGATACTAAAGAACTCCAATATATATGTTGACGGTTCCTCAAACACCTTATATTCTCATTTTTTCAATCTAACCGATCCACCCTCCCTCAGCTAAATACAGAGATGGTCACACCCTCCATCTTGCCATCACCCATACATACTCTATTCCTTGTGTTGAGGCTAAGGGGTGCTAGGACTCCAAAATAGCAACCCATGGGTCCTGACTCTAATGATTTCAACCCAAGCCTTCTTTCAGCCAAAGGCAAGGTTTATTAGAACACTGATAGAAGGTGGGTGTGATTCTAAAAATCCATGATAATGGCCAGACTCTTAAGGAATCTGAGCATTTGTGATGCTTGTATTGACAAGGGGGCCAGACTGAATCTGAGCCTTGGTTTGTGTGTTTGTCCTTTGTTTTAGAAGAGGACCGACATCAAGGAAATAATGACATGACTTTTAATTGTCTTTGATTTGAGTGAGGGAGGGCTGTGCAAGGTCACCAGCCTCACTTTCTCCTCCAGTGCCATCTGGGTCCAGTGGCCTGATATTCACCAGGGTGACTGGAGATGGTCAAGGATGCAATGGGAGACCTTGGCCCTTTTACGCTAAGGCTTTTTGAGGTTCTCACTTTGAGTGAGGTAATTCCCATTCAGTGACTAGGCCTCTTTAAGAAGGGAGCCAAGGAATGGTCCCTTTAATTAAAAAAAAATCAAATTGGGAGAGGAAGACCCTCGGGGTTGCTGGTCAAAAGAGAAACAGTTACTATTGACATTCACTCTGAGCCAGGAGAGCCCAAAATACAGTCATTTTGAGGAGCTTGGTCAGGGACCAATTGTTGTCTAATCTCTGAACTCCAAAGTGAGATGGATGGATGGATGGAAGGAAGAAAGAAAGGAAGGAAGGAAGGAAGGGAGGAAGGGAGGGAGGAGAGCTTTGGCTAGACTTGTAAGGAATCTGAGCACTTTCATGGAGGCAAGATAATCTTTTATACAGAAGACTGTAGGAACAAAGGGGTTTAGATGGAATTAAGGGAGGGGCAGTCTAAGATAGGGCCAGGTGCAGATATGGAAATGAGGCCAGGGACCTGAGCCATGTGGGAAAGTCCAAGGGCTTTTCCTTTTTGGGGTCCAGATCCCAAAGACATGGTCTTTTCCTTTTGGGGGTTCAGACCCCACCTCCATCACTTCCATAATCAAGAACCCTGACACTACTTCGTTTCATCATTATCTCCTATCATTTCATCTCTTCCTAAACCTTACTCCTCTGAAACCTATGCTTCACCTTCATCATGACCTCCAACTCTTCCAACCCTCACCACCATTCCTCTGGGAATACTCTCCTCCCTTCCTAATCTTAACTCTACCATGATCCAGTTTAATTCTATACTACCCCCAACCGTCAAACCCCTTGCACTCACATCCTTCCTTCTGTCTATAAATTTAAATTCCCCCTCTCTATTTTCCTCTTTGATATCTATAAACATACCCCAGTCTTGCCCACCCTAAGGAAAAAAAAAACTTCCAGAGGACCCAGCCATCTCTACTAGTTACCATTCTACATCACTTTGTCTTTCTCAGTTAAAGTCCTTGAGAAAGATGTCTACACTGGGTGCCTCTACCTCCTCTCCTATGACTTGATTCTCAACCCCCTGAAATCTGGTTTCTGACTTCATTATTCAACCGAAACTGCTATCTCCAAAGTTTCCAACCAATGTACGCTCCCCTCTTCCTGCCCTCTATGAATCACAGGACCTTGATCACCACTTTTTTCCTACTGAATCCTTTGTCCCTCTGGGTTTTCATGACTGCACTATCTTTGCTCTTCTCTCATCTGACCACTCATTTTCATCTCCTTTGCTGGACCTTTATGTCACCCATTAAGTATGGGTGTCCCAAGGCTTGGTCCTGCCTCCCCGTTCCCTTCCCGCTCTGTACAATCTCACTTAGTGATCTCATCCCACCTCCTATGGATTTAATTTTTTTTTCCACAGATGATTCCAAAATATACGTAGCCCTAGCCTTTCTCTGGGGCTCCAAATCTTTTAAACTCAGTGTACCATAGGCACCTTAAATTCAACATTTTCCAAACATAAGATACCTTTTCCCCAAACCTAGCCCTTTTCCAGACTTTCCTATTAACTATAGAAGAAACCATTACCCTTCTAGTTGCCCACATTTCAACAGCACCATCCTCAAGTCTGCACTGGCATTCAACCCTTACATTGTACCACACACCAAATCTTTGCTTGTCTATTTGCACAACTCTCATTTCCTTTCTCTCCATTCATAAAATAGTCGCCCTAGTTCGGGCCCTCCTGCCCTCCCACCTTAACTTCTCTTAACAATTCCTCACTTGTCTCCCCAACTAGAACCTTTGATAATCTATCCCCCAATACTGCATCTATGGCTAATTCAATCCACGGAGGTGAAAGGTCATGCCCAAGGACATGCAGGCTGCGTTTCGAACCCCGAAAGTCAACGATCTTAGGATTGTAAACGGCAGGGCAGAGCAGCCATTGGGTCACATTTCATCTTTACATCCCCAAGCTGACCAACTGTCACCAAAAAGACAACAGACCCAGGAGCACTGGAAGGGGCAGCCCCCCAAGAACATCAATCCTGCTGCTTCCTGCCTGCTCCTTACAACAACCATCTGGAGAAGAAGCTCCTGGGCAAAAGGGGCCGGCCACCCCCAACAACCTCCAACCAACTGCTATATACAGGGTTATGAGAGGTGGCCTGGCTGAAGCAGCCAGGCCCCCTAAGGGAGGAACCAGAGGCATATGTGCCAAGCAAGTCAAACCACCCTCACCACCTTGACAACCATCCTTCCTCAGACTCTGAGGCCAAGAGCCTTGAGAAGAGCAATGCTTCTAGCCCAGCATCCACAGGCAACTCCCTGGAAAGCAACTCCTGCGGAGGTGTAGCCTGGCAAGTGTTCCTGCTGGGGTTTCAGCCATAGCCATTTCAGTAGAATTAAAACCAGTGCAAAAAAAAAAAAGGTCTCATCACCCAAGTGAGGAGCTCTTCTACAAAACATTCCTTGGTGCCCATCAAGGTCAAAATATTGAAAACAAATGCAGTCTAATACAGGCTGACAGTTTTTTCCAAGGTGAAAAAGCATTAGCACCAATAGCCACAGAAACCCTAACCAGGAGTACAATAGCTACATTAAAGCTGCTATTATCTTTCTCAAGAAATATGCCTCACAATGGGTGAGCCTTCTCTTCTGTAACATCTATCTATTCAACTGCACCAAACAAAAGAGGAAATGGGGATCTAGTGATGAGGAGAACCAGGAAAGAAAATGAATCAATATTAAAAATGGATCAAGACACTGGTATTCTGGCAATTGGTCTTTAGGGTATCATCAGATAAGATTTATAGGAAAACCAAGAAGATTCCTAGCAGAAATAGGAAAAATAAATGGCTAGGGAACTGTGAGGAATACAAGGTATGGTTCAGATTAAGATAAATCTCACAGAATTCTAGTACCTAAAAGTTACAGACATCTTCACATTCTCCAGTCACTAGCCAGGTCTCTCAAACTACACCAATACTGATATAGTAAAAGTGAATACAAAAGTGAGAGACAGATGGTTTATCCTATCTGGGTAAGACTTAAAGAGATATTAACTAGACTTGGGACATTTAAAGAGTTGTGATGGTTTGAAATGGATAATGTGGGACCTTATCAGCTACAACTATTGAGTCTTTTTTTTTTCTTTAAACAGGAAGAAGAATTAGAGGTTGTTTTAAAAAGTTGGTTTTGCCCCCATGACAGGCCTTAAACTCAGAAGATTTACTTGTACTCAGAAAAAGAACTGTGGTATTTTTGCAAGGAAGTTAATTACCTACAGCCTAAATATGAATAAGCCAATGATCAAACTCCCAGCCCCTTCACTGGGAATCTGTGGATGGCAAGAAAGGAAGGTGCTCTCTTCTTTCAAAAGCATAGAAGAAATTAAACATGGGACATTGGCCCACTCCGCTCCACTCCTGCGGAAAGCAGATGGAGCCTAAGGCCCATTAGCCTGCTCTGAGCTGTTGTTCCTATGTCCCAGAACACACACATCACAAGCATTATTTCAACAACCCTTGGGGTATTTATTCCTTTCTCAAGAAACCTTTCAAAGCCTCTAGACTGGCATAAAAAGTACACTAAGGGCTTTTCTGGAATTGAGATATGTTGTTCACTGATGATTTGAGGCACTTTCCACATTGAAAAGACCTCGGATTACCAGTTCATCCAAAAACACATTCTGGGTAGAAAGAAATGAAAAGAGATTTGGTGCCCATTTCAGAGCATCAGCCAGAACTTCAAGCTATTAAAATGTACCAGACATTCTTCTGCAAAGAGAAAAAAATATCTAATTACCTGAAAGGGCATCTTCTTTGCATTCAGGAGATCCATCTTACCTTTCTGCATTATGTTTAGAATTCAGAAAACACCTGGCAAATATCCCCACTCCACACCCACACCCACCCTGACCCCCCCCCCCAACCTCCCCACCCCATGGACGTGTGATCCTCCTTTACTCCCAAATTTAGTATTAATTTGATTTTCCTATAAATAAGACATTAAACTATACTTTGGGGAATCATGAGGTTTATGGCCCAGGACTGGCTGGAAGTGGCAAATACAAAGTGTCCTGCCCTGATGGGTAAGGGCATTTAATGCTGTAATTCTGATTTCCCCTAACAAATTCCTAGGGAGTATACTATTTCATTCACTTATTACAATCCAAAACTTCTACTGTCTACATTAAATAGGAGAAAAATTTTTCCTATTGTTTAGTCAATAATACAACTTGTGTGTCCGGAGAAAGAACCCCAATGTTTTCCTCTATAGATATTTACTGCTGATACATATTAAAAAAATTTCTTTTAAAGAATCTGAAGGACAAGGCTAGGTATTTGAGGGTAAGGGAAGGACGCATGTGAGGATCAGAGAAAGAATAAGGAATGATCCCTACTCCCAAGGAAATTACAATCTAACTGGGTAATAAACCTAATTTATATTAAACAATTAAATGCTAACTGCATGGACTTTTACGTTCAGAAAGCGAAGAAATCTGTGTGGACTAAAGTGGTTACTCAATGATTTATTATGAAATGGGAACTTGAGTGAAGACTAGAACTTGGATCAATAAAGCATCAAAGAGTCATGTATCCCAGAGACTATATGTTCCACAGCTTTCATTAATCTTACACCTGATAGTTGGGGAAACAAAGGCAGAAAATTCTAAAGACAAAGACCAGGTGCCATTCACTCACCAAATAAGTCTGCACAGCTAGAGAAGCCTTTCTGGAAGGTAAGGAGATAAGAAGACTTGGCGGTCCGGCCTGCTCTAAGAAGCCTTTCCTGATCCCCCTTAATACTGCTGCTTTCCCTCTCCTGCTTATCTCCAATTGCTCCTGTATCTGTCATGTTTGTACAGAGCTGTTTGCATGTTAGCTCCCCCAAAGCAGTCAGCCAGCCTTCTGTTTGATTTCTATCCCCAGCATGCAACACAGTGCCTGGCACATGGGCGTGCTTACTAGATGTTTTCTGACTGACCTGAACTCAAGAAGTGTATAGAGAGAGAGCAGAAGAAAGGATGCAGGCATAGACAGTGAGAGAAACAGAGATAGAGACAGAAGCCTCCTGCTGATTCTCCCTCCTGCCTCAGTCATTCCCCACACTGCCAGCGGAAGGTAAGTGACATAAAGGTAAGGGACTTTCTGGATCTCTGGCGCCTAGGACCACATTTTGGACATTGTTAAGTAATCCACCAAAAGGTCACTGAACTTGCATGCCCTTTGATGCAGGGATATGACCCACTGCTGGGCACATCCTCAAACAGAAGTGATTTCTTGCTCAAAATCATTTAAAAATTCATTTCCATGTTTTTGTACAAAAAAAGCCAATGCAAAAAGAATTAGGAGGGAAGCAGAAAATTGGGAGAAAATCTTTGCAACTAGTATCTCTGATAAAGGCCTCATCTCTAAAATATATAGGGAGCTGAGCCAAATATATAGGAATACAAGCCATTCCCCAATTGAGAAATGGTCAAAGGATATGAACAGGCAGTTTTCAGAGGAAGAAATTAAAGCTATCTACAGGCATATGGAAAAATGCTCTGGATCGCTGCTGATTAGAGAAATGCAAATCAAAACAACTCTTAGATACCACATCTCTCCTGTCAGATTGGCTAAAATAACAAATCAGGAGAATGATAAATGCTGGAAAGGATGTGGGGAAATTGGAACATTGTTGCATTGCTGGTGGAGTTGTGAGCTGATCCAGCCATTTTGGAGGGTGGTTTGGAACTATGCCCAAAGGGCTATAGAAATGTTCATACCCTTTGACCCAGCAATACCACTTCTAGGGTTGTATCCCAAAGAAATCATGCAAGCGGGAAAAGGAAACATATGTACAAGAATATTTATAGCAGCTCTCTTTGTGGTAGCCAAGAATTGGAAATCAAAGGGATGCCCATCAATTGGGGAATGGCTGAACAAGCTGTGGTATATGAAGGTGATGGAATACTATTGTGTCATAAGAAATGGGGATGATGCAGACTTCATAACAACCTGGAAAAACCTACACAACATAATGCTGAGTGAGCGGAGCAGAGCCAGGAGAACGTTGTGCACAGCCACAGATATATGGATTCCGTGAGGACCAACCCTGACATACTGCGCTTTTCTCAGCAACCTAAGGGGCAAGGACAATTCCAGGGGACTCACGATGGAGAATGCTATCTTCATCGAGACAAAGAAATGCGAAGTTTGAATACAGACTGAGGCACACTACATGCTCACCTTTTCTGCTTCTCTTTTGTTTTTGTTTTTGGGTTTTTTTTTTTTGGGTTCTTTTTCTTCTCTCTCATGATTCATTCCATTGGTCAAAATTCTTCTCCACGACTTGACTAGTGCATAAATTAATTCAATGCGAAGTTATACATGACAGTTATATGATACTTCATGCCGTCTTGGGGAGGGAGGGGGCAGGGAGGGGAGAAAAACTGGAACTCAAAACTATGTAGAACCGTGTGTGGTAAACTAAAAATAAATAAAGAAATTTATTAAAAAAAAAATTCATTTCCAAGAAGGCAGGAAAGAGGTCTGACTTGCCATTAGTGGATCATGTGGCAAAGCTCTGACGGAAGGCCTGCGTGCCCCCTAAACGACAGGTATTCTAGCCTTTTGTATGCTATACATGATGTGAAAACCAATTCTTACTGAAGGATTCCTCATCTTACTAGATACATTAACCTCTGTCCCATTACTGAAGCACAGACTAACAGAAAGAACCCTAGGTAGAAGGCCGGGGCTGTGGTCCTGGCTCAGACAACAACCATAGAAACACTCCATGCTCTAGTTTCCATATTTATAAAACAAAGATCTTAGACTCCCAAGGAATCATGGCACCAGAGAGTTACAAAGTGAAATGTCTCCAGTTCTTCCCACCAGTTCTCACATGGCAAGAACTGAAGCCCCTTCACCACCACTCTGGCAGGCCTCCTCTGGACACTCCTGTTTATCAATCTCCTAACTCACAACACAACCCCACAGCCCAGAATACAGTACCCTGCACCCTGTGGGTGTGAAATCAATGCTGACCTGGGCAGATGGATAAGCAGTTAGCATGGAGGAGCTCCCACCCTTGCACACCTCAGAGCTTGACTTCTCTTCATGTAACCACAGATGCCACGTGGTTTTTGGTGGGTTTTGGCTGCACCATCCCACTGCTGACTCAGCAGGGTTGTCATCCACTAACATCCAAAGGTCTTCATGGTCTTTCCACTACACAATCCTCTTATTATTGCTGGTCTTTTTACTTTCAAGATACTGTCTTCTACATTTGGCCAGTCTCAGATCCGTCTGACTACTTCCAGGTGTCCCCATCACCACCTTCTGACCATTCACCCTCCAGATCTCCAAACACCAGGCCCCAGGGAATGTCACCCACCAAGGCCCTGGGGCCAAGCTTTCCTGACCTAGGCAAATGAGCAAGCTGCCAGAAGCCTACCTAGGCTCCTGCTCCACCTGCAGTCCAGAGGGCTAGTCCAGTCATCCCCTGCTACATACACACGCCCCAACACTCCACCATCCCACTTTCTACCTCCAGCTTTGGGAACAGTAATAGCACTTACGCTCCCATTGCTTTTGGGAAGGGAATCCCAATGGACTCTGCTATTACTCCTCTTATGCAACAGGAGCACAGTGTGTCCTCATCAGAGAACGAAGCTCCCCGGGCATCCCATTGCTCCAAGGTGCCGCCACCCTCCTTCGGGTGGCACTGGCCCACTGTCTAACAGCTCCACGCAGCCTTGGATTTCCTCTTTTCCCCTTCACTTTTTGTCCCCTTGAAGCACATGCTCCATCCCTTCAAGAAATACTGTTTTGCCTCGAGACAGATTATTTTGCTAAGAGTAGAGAAGCAGTCTTTCTTTTAAGAGAAGACCAACCGAACTGCATTTTGTGCCAATCACGAGGACTTGGCAATCTCTGCACTTCCCTTGGGTCATCCTCTTTATCTGCCATATTTGCTGCTCACAAGTTCTGCCCTCGGAATGTAAAGGGTGCTGGTGATCTGAGGAGCCCAACTACTGACGGGGTGTGGGGGGGGGAGGGTGTCTCCAGGTGCTCATGTATAAATGCAACTGTTTCCTCTCCTTTCAATACAGATCACATGACAGATGTTGTCCCCTGGTCTCATGCCTCATCATCACTGTTTTACCAGTTAGATCAAAGCGAAAGAGGCTCCCCTCTGTCATTCTACAGTCACACCCACATCTAGTCTACAAGCCATGCCCACATACCAGAAAGTATTTCCTATCACTGGCACCTTACTGTTCCCCTTTAAGTTCGGTGCTTTCTCTCAGGAATGAGAACAGTACCTGAGCTGGCGCAGAGCACCCTAAGTATGAATCCCTGCCCTAGTACTTTGTACCTACGGGACCCTGAACAAATCATTTACTCACTCTCTGTTTGGTCAGTAAAATGAGAAGGCTGAATTAAAGACCTCTAAATTCTCCTTCTGGCTATAAATTTATGAACCTATGACCTGGTAAAGGAGTGCAAGTAAGGTTCTATGCAAAGAAGAAGAAAGGGTAGGGCTTAGAAAAGAAGCAGATATTAGAAGACGGGCACCAATCAGGACCAGAGTTACTATCACAATGAATGAAATAGCCTTTTTAAGGTATGGGTAGATGACGTTTATGTTCTGCATTTGTTTGCTTAGGCAGTTAGGTGGCACCATGAATCAAGAAGACTTGAGTTCAAATCCAACCACAGACACTTACTAGCTGTGTGACCCTGGACGAGTCAGTTAACCTCAGTAGGCCTCAGTAAGGGTGACAGTAATCATATCCCCCCTCCCAGGATTATGAAGATAAAATGAGGCACTTGTAGAGCTTGGCAAATCTTTATGTGATATATATAAATGCCAGCTGTCACTATCGTTCTCAGAAGGGGCAGGCACAAATGATAATGTTAAATAAAGGTTGAAACCCACTGAGTCACACATGTACCCTGACGGAAAGATAGGTGTCAGCATGTTCCAGGCAAGTCAAAGCACCGTGATCATCTATACCTCCACCTCCCTCAAGGTCCCTTGGAGATGGCTGGGGACCCCAAATCCAAGAGCTTTGGGAATGGCAGTGCCCCCACAGCCACCAGCATGAATTCCAGCCCAGGCTCCACAGCCATTCTTGAGGGAATCACTGTGGAGAAAGGCCTAGCTCTCTCAGCTACAATCAATACCAAGTGCTGAACAGCTGCTCCTCACAGACAGTGAAGCCAAAGGCCCAGGGAGGTCTACGCTCTTCAGATCACTGGTATTGCTGTGGAGGAGGGGAAAGCCTCTGTCTCCTCAGCTGCTTTTACCTAAAATATAAAGTTCCTGACACCAAAGACCTGTCAAACAGTTCAACATCTTGGAACCTCCAGGTGGTGCATCTCCTTTCCTTTGTATCCCCAGCACTTAGGGCAGAGGAAGCACTTTATAAAGACCTTCTTCATGCGCAGGGTCACAGGGTTGGAGCTGGAGAGGAGATCTAGTTCAATCACCTCATTTTACAGATAAGGAAACTGAGACTCACAGAACAGCCACCAGTGACATTTCCCAGTTACTCAGCTTCCACTGGGCTTCAGCTTCCCCATCAGTGAAATTAGGGGTGACAGTGGCACTCCACCTCTGAGGGCTGTGAGGAGGATTCCTCCTAAAGCAAAAAGCCCGAAGCCACCAAGGTGGCAGTCAGAACGGGAGCAGGCCTCTAACCCCAAATGCAGCCTTCTCCTTGCTGCCTCCCTGAGTCTCACTTCCCAGGGCTGCCTTTTTCATTTGGGGTCCCAAGATTTTTGTGCCATGTACCTTGCATACAAGTTGTCCCTTGGGACCATGACACAGCTAAAAAGATTCCACCTCCCCAGAACTCATTCATGCTGCTCTCGATGAGACCCACCGAAAAATGTGAGGAATGAAGGTCAGCATGACACAGTGGGCCACAGAAGACCTTATCTAAAGGATTTCTTCATGCCATGTGAGGAATATGCCAAGAAACCAGTTTGGAGACATCTACATAAACAATTCACTGCATGAGGTTTGAGATCAAGAATGCCTGCTAGAAAGAGATCCCAACTGAGAAGTAAATAAATATACGGCAGAGATTACAAAAAAAAAAAAAAAAAAAAAAAAGAGTCAGTGGGAATTTATATGACAAATGAAATGCTGAACTCTGCCATAAAAGATGAAAGTGGAAAGATCAACTGAGCCTTAAATCCAAGACTATGTGACTTGAAGGTAAAGGCAATTTATGGAAGGCTAACTCCCTATCGCATTCATCTAGTACCTCACTCCCAGAAAGCCCCAAACACTTCATTCCCTTTACTCCCTTCCTCCTCTTTGGACCCAAGAGGGGAAGGAAGCAACAAGGTGACAAGGGAAGAAAGACACACAGGAACTTGCCCTGAGAACCTAAAGTGGGTCCGTGATGAGACTAGTTCCTACCTGGTAAGTGGTCACTGACGGATGAAGCCTACGTGTGGATATCGTGACTTAATCTCCTCACTTAACTATTTTCCACTTTGTATTGGCAACCAAAAAATGGGCTCCTTAGCACTTAGTCAACAAGTGCCCTTGACTAGTTTGGCTTTTTCCCCTGAACTGAATGCTGTTTGTATGTTGGACTGGAGTAAGCTTGTCAGGCCCCTTCACCTTGCTTCCCTTGCTTAAGCTGATGGAAAGAACCTGTGCTTTCCCGGTCAACCCCTTCACCTTGCTTAAGCAGATTGAAAGAACCTGTGCTTTCCCCGGCGTACCTTACACCCCCGCAGAAGCTGGATGGTTAAAAGCAGCTCCCGTTGGAGCCAGAGGCTGCTACAGCTACAGCCGCAGTCACAGCTACAGCCGCAGTCACAGCTACAGCTACAGCCACAGCCACAGCAGAAGCAGGAGCTGCCAGTAGCAGAGCTGACCTACGGGAGGAAGCTGAACAAAGACTTCAGGCCAGTGGGTAATCTTTTTACCATAGAGGGGGAAGCATGATTTTGCTTTATGCAATCATGCTTCTCTGTAGCCTCCTGGTTACTCTTTCAAGGCGTACTTATTGGGCCTGGAAGCTTTTGATCAATATATCAAAATGGGGTTGCTGGTTCATGGGTTGGTTACTGTGGAGCCTAAATATATGTTTTGATTCTTCTGCCTTCTACTTTGAGAGTTTCTTATATCCGGCGGTTCCGAACCTTTCAGACATGTTTATGATCCTCTTTGAGATTATAAACTCTGCCCTCCTATTACACACTTGTGGTCTGTTATCACAGAAGATAGGAATTATGACTTCTCTGGGGCAGGATTAGGGGGCCCCATCCCACAGTATGATAAAATAACCCCCAAAATAAAAGAGTTAACCTGATCTCTTGGAAAAGGGAAATGACAGCAGGAAATGCTGTGGTTTGTCACAACTAATGGGTCTCATGAAGGTTCCCGCAAGGTACCTTTCTGTTTCTGAAGCAGACCAGGCAAATGGCCAAGGGGGCATCACCATCTATAGGACTGATGCGGGTCTCTCAGTACCAAGAGGCCACTTCTCCCATCGTCTTTGAGCACATGCAGAAAATCCCAACCACTTCCCAGACTTAGAAAAATGCCCAATTTCCTTCAGAGAGGGCTCCTATGAGGCAATTCTCAAGACTAGTTGTATCACGTGGCAGCACCAGTAAAGAACCTTGTCTCTCTCCACAGTGTGAGATTCCTAACCATGGACAGAGGTACAATCCTCTCCCATTTATGCACAAAAATGCGATCATTCTCAAAAGGTGACTTGTAAAACTAACTTTTCCAAAGAGAACCAACTGCATTAAAATTCCCCCAGAAAAAGCATCTGGTCCTGAGACATGATGAACATTTGTGAAGCACACAGTTAAAAGCAAAGTTTGGAACATGAGACAAGGAACATTCCGGACAGGGATGGTCAGAATGAAAATGAAAACGTTCACCAATCTCCAGCATGTGAAAACTAAGGGAGCCCCTTTGAAACCCCTTTCTCATCTGCCAGCAAAAAAACATGAGACATGCACACTAATCAGATGTGACAGTGGCAGGCAGTGACAGCTTGAGGGAGTTTATGGAAGCTTCCAGAAAGCTGGTTCCAATGATTAGGGATTTACCCCAATGGGCAGCTATGTGGCATAGTGGGTATGATGTTGGACTCTGAATCCTAAGACTGGAGTTCAAATGCTGACTCAGCCAGTTAAGAGCTGGGTAATGCCAGCCAAGTCACTTAACTGGTTCTTAGCCTCCGTCTACTCACCTGTAAAATGGAGTGGATGATAATAGCGCTTTCCTTACAAAACTATTGTAGAGATCAAATGAGATAACACGTACAGTGCCACATAAATGATAGCTATTGTCGTATTGATCACTACGACTCCCCTTAATGATCCACCATGGATAGATCGATCCTTCACAAATACATCCAAACTCTTCTTGAACCTACTTACATTTACAATCTATGCCACTTCTCTCAAGTCACCATGGGGAGGTGCTCCTCTGATTAGCCCTAGAATACTTACTTCAGGTTCTGAAATGGGGCCCTGAGCAACACTCTCCTCACCGCGTCACCAAGAATGCTCCTCTTCTACCTGGCCACTGCTTGCCTAGGCAGATTTAAGAAAATGGTTCCTTTACACAAAGGAAGCCTCCACCAGTCAGCTGAAGGATCACTCAGGACTAACCTGCTTCGCAAATTCAGGTTTTCATTCACTGGGTTTTGGAAAAGAAAGCTCTGAACTTTGGATACCATATCAGCACACAACCCAGAGCTGGACTGGGCATTAGCCACGCCCTGCAGCGGGCATCTCACATACCCCAGGCCGAACCCTGATTACCTCTTCCTCTTCTTCTTCATCTTCAACGTCCAGAATGCCAGAATCTTGCTCAGACTTGGGGCTAATGCTTTCTATCTCTGTATCCAAGATGGTCAATGCATCTTTCTTGGATTTTTTCCTGCTGCCTATCCTGGGCTGTTGTGAGATGATGTTATCCAGGTTCCTTTGCT
This sequence comes from Trichosurus vulpecula, assembly GCF_011100635.1. Taxonomy (NCBI): domain Eukaryota; kingdom Metazoa; phylum Chordata; class Mammalia; order Diprotodontia; family Phalangeridae; genus Trichosurus; species Trichosurus vulpecula. The sequence continues at coordinate 433,190,946 of NC_050575.1, read as the reverse complement.
GCTGAGCCTAAGACAGAAGCAGAAGTGGACAGTTAAGAAAGGAACATTCACATTTTTTTTAAACAAATGAGAACTTTCTAGAAAATACATCAAAGAAATATGTCAACACGTAAGTCCTCAAGAATCTATTGGGACAGTGCATACACTTTTAATGTCCTTATGTGACCTGGCAAATCCACTGTTGAAACTTGCTTAATGAGAAGGTAAGCAGAGAGCCTCCTGTTAGAAGGTCCCTTTGCCATTCAGGGCCAGTTTCATCCTCTATAAAAATACTACAGGTGGGCTGAGTTTACTGTGCATCAGTTTAGCTAAGTCTTCCTGTGCTTCTCTGTATTCCTCATACCCATTGACTCTTATATAACAGAGACAAATCCCATTACATAAGCAGAGCCAAAAACAACTTACACAATGATGTCAACACCATAAATGGAAAAAACCACCCCAAAACAACTGAAAATATTACAAAATTACAAAGAACAAGCTTTTTCCAAAAAAATATGAGAAGACACCTGTCCTAACTCCTTTGTAGACGTGTGGGTTACATCTACATGGTCATCTTTAGATATTGGTCAGTTTTGCTCATTTCCTTCTCTCCTTCCTCCTTTCCTCTATGAAAGATGGCTCTCTGGAAGGAGGAGAGTATGGATACAGGGAGAAGCAGAGGCAATGGAAAGAGATATCAATAACAATTTATTTTTTGGGTTAAGTGTTCTCAAGGATCACTTCCCAACTTCAAACAAATGCAGAACAGCTTGAGTTTACGCAGTGCTGTAAGGTTTGCAAAGCATCCTATACATGTTCACTCATTTGATTCTCACAACAACCCTGGGAGGCAGCTATTATTACTGTCCCCATTTTATACATAAGAAAACTAAGGCACCGAGAGGGTAACTTGTGGAGGGTCACACAGCCACTAAATGCATGACATAGCATTCCTAGCACTTCTCAACCTAATCCTTCCAAACATGATCCTCATAGGCTCATAGAAGCACAGCCAGAAGAGGCCTCTAAAGCCACATGGTCCAATCCTCTGGCTCCAGAGCTCATGATTTCACACACTACCACTCTAGCCTCTTTATGAGGCTAAAGTGATCTTTCATTCCAGGAGCCCACACCTCGGGCTAAAGGAGCGAGCTCCTGACAACTTTTGTCAGGATAATAAATGCCACATCGAGGCTCTACAGTTTCAGAGTTTTATGGAGATTTGTTTTCCTTCAATTCTATGACATTGCATCCATTTCACTTCCAATACTCCAGTGAAATTCCACTGAGGAGATGAAGAAGTCTGATACGGAGGAATGAACTAGCTGACCCCACTGGAGTTTCTATGACCTTAATCTCTGGGAAGCAGGAAAGAAACGGTTTCCCCTTTTGCACTTATAAAGGGGAAGGAAGTGTTAGAGCTTAGCTCAACACTACGAACTGAAAAAGGCCTGGGATCGAGGCAGGCACAAAAAAGCCTAAATATAAGATTGCAAAGAATCAACAATAAGGTTGTAAATTCCTAATCTCTGTATGACACTTCTCCACTGGAGACAGGGAGAGGGGAAACCAGCTCAGCAGAACAGTTCCTGTGGCTGATGGCAGGAGGCCTTAAAGTCTTCTGAATGAGTTCAACGTCAGTGTCAAGAATAAAGTAGTGGATGCCAATGGGTGTTAGCCCAATAACGGACTGGATGGGCAAGAAAAGGAAAAAAGGAAAAAAAATGAACTGCGAGAGTTCACTTCTGCCAGGAACATGAAAAAGAAAGACCATGCATTCCAGAGGCTTGCGTGCAATAAAAAAAAAAAAAAAAAAAAGAGAGAGAGAAACTTCTTTGACAGTCCATGATCCATTGGCATCATGGTTCAACTTACTTCAAGGGCACAGTGGCCTCTGTTACTTAAAACAAAGGTACAGAAGGAGACCAGAAACCTTTAAACTGGCTTTGCAATTAAGCCCACACTCAGAGCCATTCTCAAGCTCACTTAAACCCCTAGAGTAAGGCATCTACTTTCTCCTGTGATTCTGTAAATTGGGCCAAGCCAGAAAGCTGGATAGTAGATAGTCAGGTAAGGTACTATGGGTCAAAGAACTGGGCCCCCCAACTAAAAATCAAAGTGCTAGAAGTTCTATCCTGGCTCTGTCAGGGTCAATGGGCAAGTCATTTTGCCTTAAAGCACCATGGAGCCCATTTCATTCTATGAAAGGGAGCAGTCAATGCTGGTCTGGCAGGCAGACAGGCCACTGGATGAGTGAGCACCACAGCGAAAGCACAAAATGATGAATTGGCCCCATTGTCACTGTTGTGGATACGAATGCAAATTACCGCCTAATAGCAACCAAAATGCTTCCAGGGGGCGGATGGAAAAAAAAGAAAATTAAAAAGCAATCAACACAAGAGAATAAATGGAGCCCAAAACAATGCCATTTTCAATAAGAACCCACAAAAATCCAGCTCCACCATAGAGCACTTCCAGAGACAGCGCTCACTAAAAGAGGACGGCTAAAGGGTGGGAGAAGGCAAAGCCCTGAAAGAGGGAGGAGAGCTTTCCTTCCTTCTCGTTCTTTTCATGTAGTGCAGTTGGTGCTGGAGACCAAATATTGAAATGGTTTCGTGAATATTTCTCCCTCTTGGAATATTCTCATTCTTAGCCCTCGATGACAATGTCCTATCCTCACGGCCTAGCTCTTGGATCATTAACGCCTCCACTCCCAGGGCTCCCCTCTCCTTTTCTCATCGAGGCAGCTGTTAACACTTGTAGGTCCTCACAAGTTTCAGTTCCTAGACTCTCTTTTATATTCTTATCTGTTCTTGGGGCTTTAATCTATATACAAATAACTCCCCAATCCAGATCTCTGCTGCTGGCTTTCCCATAGACTTTTTCAGCTCTCCGGGGAGACTCCCCACTGAGCTGTCCCATCCGCATCTCAGATTCAGTCCCTTCCTTTCTCCAATTCAACCTGCACAAGACTCTATCAGAAAAATATTCCCAACGCATCTTTTTCAGCAGGTCCATCATCTGGAAAGCAGTGGTTCACTGGTGGTTTTCTTGATCACGGTAAAGTCCACACTGGAGCCTGCCATTCAAGGCCCTCCAAAATCTGCCCCAATCTTATTGCTGGTGTCCAACCAAAACTAGAATCCAACTCAGATCATCCACTCCAGGCAGACTGATCCTTTTGTTGTCCCCTGAGCATGAAGTCCATTCCCACCACCGCCTCTTAGCCCCACTCCCCCCACAAATGCTCTGCCTTCTTAGTCTTCCAAACCATATCCCTCAGATTGAGAGCTGAACTTGGAACCACTGAACTGGGTTCATATCTTGCTCTGCTACTTACTACATATATGTGACCCTGGGCAAGTTGGAGAGCCTCTTTCTAGGCCTCAGTTTCATCACTACAAAAGAAGAGATTTGGGTTGGAGGACTCCTCTAGGGACGCTAGACCTATGACCCGATGATCTTCTTTGTCCTGGTCTAGCACACCCCTGCAGTGATCCCTCCCTCTTCTGACCATCTAGAGTACGTTTTCCTTGTCCTATAGAATCAGTAGCACAATTTTTTGACAATTACACATGTTGCTTTGTATTATTAGTTATCTTTATGTGTGCATGTGTCTTGCCTACCCAACTTGAGGGAAGCCTATGTATTATACCATTGTAATCCTCTAAAGGAAATGTGGTAAACATTTAAATATTTACTGAAGGCAGTGACACATACCATAAGGTAACCTTTTCAGGGCTGGACTCTGCTATTGAGGGAAATCAAATCCTCCCTTATGGTCCAATAGAAAAATGAGGAGAGGACATTATTCATTTATTTGTTTTTGTCAGGCCTTTGATTTCATCAATAGAGGGCCCTCCCAGGGGGAAACACCCTCGAAGACACCTGGACTATTCAATGAACCAACCAGACTTTATTAAGAACCTTGTGCCTTCAAGTGATGTGCTAAGTGCTAGGAAATCAGATACAGAAGATACATGGTCCCTGAACTCAAGAACCTGGCATTCTACACACACACACACACACACACACACACACACACACGTAGTACATAAAGCGATCACTACAGATTGGAGGACCAGCAAGAAGGGACATTAGGAAAAGTCTCTTGAAGGAAGAGGTGGATCTTTAAAAGAGCTAGAGGCTCCAAGAGGCAAGAGGCTGAAATGAACAAGGAAAGCACTCTAGGCATGGGGCCATCACCAGTGCAAGGGCCCAGGGATGGGAGAAGAAATGGGAGTAAAGGAACATCAAGGAGGACAGTTTGCCTCACCCACAGTGTTAGGATACTCAGCCTGAAACAATAGACTACAGCCAGACTGTGAAGGGCACCGACTGCCCTGAAATGGGCTTAAAAGGGGGAGGTACTGAGTTCAGGTCCAGAACTTCTAATCTTCAGCACCAAGAAGGTGTTTCCCCCAAGGCCACTCGAGTTAGTATGTGCCAAGGCTGGCTCTCTATCAACTATTCCAGGCCCCAATCACCCGGCTAAGGCTACATAAAAACCAGCAGAGATGATTTACCTTGGCGTCCTGGGAATGCCAAACGAAAGTAATCTTGTAAAACACCTACAAGAATACCAGGTACCATATGCCAGGTTGAAAACATGAAATTTAATGCCTAAGGGCTCTCAGGGCCTTCATCTTGGCCTAATACTGACCTCTAGTGGCTAAAAAGAGCTGATGGTTCACAAACATGGTTCTGGTCACACAAGACAGACTTGAGAATCAGTAAATCATAAGTAGGAAGAAAAAACGGTGCAATCTATCTTATCAACAAGCACTTATTAAGCACCAACTATGTACAAGGTACTGCAGTATACTCACAGGAGGTATACAAAGATAGAAATCAAACAGGTGCTAGTGCCAGGGAGCTCACCAAAAGGTTTAGGATCTGATCTCATTACAAGGACTTCACCAACAGAAAGGCCAATGTTGAACAGCTAAGATGAGGTTCAGCATATCTGAACAAGTCTGGTAGTACCCTGTCCACTATGAGAGCAACTGAGGCTGAGCAAAGTTTTGATCCACGGCTACAAATACCAAGTAACATTTCTCTAGATGACCATTCAATTTTCTACATGCACAATGTTTAAACTCATTTGCATTAGTCAGCCCTCATGACAGTCTAGACAATAATATGATTTACTGCTTTCTGAGGTTCAGAAAGGTTTACTAACCGGCCAGTCAGTGGCAGGGTCAAGACAGAAAGACTCCAGACCCAGTTTCCATTTACCTGATTCATCCATACTCTTTATTATGGGAGTCCCACAAATCACTGTAGTAACTCCAAGAATGAGGGGGCTTCAAACAGGGAATTCTGCATCTCTCTCTTTACTTCTCCCAGCCATCAGCCACAATACCAGAAAGTAGGAGAAGGACTCCAAAGAAAAAAGAAGCAGAAAAAACAGCTCCTAAGTAGCACAAGCTATTTTCACACAAGTTTGCCCAGACAAAGGGAGGGTTGGATGGCTGATGGGGCACCGGGGGGGGGGGGGGGGGGGGGGGGGAATCGATAAATACCAAGTGAGATGATCTCAAAACGAGAGATCCTTGGTTCAAACTTCCTCTGGTCTCAAAAATACTAACACAACAACTATATTACGGGGACCTGTCACCAAACACCCTTTAGTGTCTCCTTCTAAGTGGGGTGGCATCTAGTTATCCATCTGCAAAGTCTTCTGAAGCATCTACTACATAACAGTAGGCATTATGTTAAGGGCTGGGAGTACAAAGACCAAAAGGAAGCCATGCCTGCCCTCAAGGAGCTTATACTGTCTCCAGAGAGAGAATGTGAGTGTACGTACAGACGGAAACACACACACACACACACACACACACACACACAGACACACACACACACACATACCCCTATACATATACACATACACACAGAGCCAATAATGGGAAGGGGACAGAAGCTCTACCAGCTGCTGACGAGGAATAGTTAGGAAAGGCTTTCTGTACAAGGACTGGCCTATCTCAATTTTCTTTGCTTATTATAATGAGCCCATCCTCGGGCCTCCTGGAAGCAGTTGCAAATTCTCAAAAGCAAAGGCAAGGTCTGAGCCCAGGCCACTGAGCAGCTGTGTGGGAACCAAGGCCAGGACTAAGTAGGTCTGGAGAAGCTTGGCAGGTTTTGGCCCCCAGGAGCTCAGAAGAGTCACTGAGGCCAGTCCATGAAGATGTGGCACCCAGGAGAGGTCACTCATGCTTTCACATAAGGCCCCCACATGTTAGAATGACGCCTCTCCTCCTGTGAGGCCACTCTGACTTTCCCACATTTCTCCTTCCTCACAGGAACGATTCAGTCTAGGCTTCTCCAGACTAATTTATCAGCCCATCGGTCAATAAGCATTTAATAAAGAACTTGCCATGTACTACTAGGTCCTGGGCTCAGCACCAGGGAGGGAAGCAGCAGGCAGCATCAACATCCCCAAAGGCCTGGGCTCATCACATATATTGTCCTTGGAGCCTTCGGAAAAACAGGGCATAAGCTGGATTATCTCTGGCTATGTCAAGAAATTAAAAGGGAAAGTAATTTGCCCAAGGTTCCACAGAGATTAAGTGGGAAAGCTTGGACCTTAATATGAGTCCTCTGACACCCAAAGTCTTTCCAATGGAGCACACTTCACAGACAATTTTATAGGTTGGCAGAACTAGTCTTTTACAGAAAGGGTGATATCCTAAGTAAACTAGGGAAGCACGGGAAAATGTCAGGTCTACAGAAAAAAGGGAAGAGTTTATGAACAAACAAGAGACAGGAAGGATTATGGGATGGAAAGTAGATAATTTTGATTACATGAAAATAAAAAACCTTTGCACAAACAAAACCAATGCAGCCAAAATTAGAAGAAAAACAAGAAACTGGGAGGAAATTTTTCAACAAGTTTCTCAAATAAGGGAACTGAGCCAAATTTATAAAATCCATAAATTTATGAAATTTATAAAAAATAAGAGTTATTTCTCAGTTAATAAATGGTCAAAGGAAGAAGTCAGAGGAAGAAATCAAAGTATCAATTGTCATGTGAAAAAAATGCTCTAAATAAGTATTGATTAGAGAAATAAAAATTAAAACAATTCTGGGATACCACTTCATACCTATCAAATTGGCTAACATGACAGAAAATAAAAATAAATGCTGGAAGGATGGTGAAAAATGGGGGCACTAATGCACTGCTGGTGGAGTTGTGCACTGGTCCAACCATTCTAGAGAACAATTTGGAACTACATCCAAAGGGCTATTAAACTGTGTATATCCCAAAGAGATCAAAGAAAAGGGAAAAGGTCTTATTTGTCTGAAAATATTGATTGCAGTTCTTTTTGTGGTGGCAAAGAATTGGAAATCAAAGAAAGGTCCATCACTTGAGGAATGCTGAACAAGTTGTGGTATATGATTGTGAGGGAATACTATTGTGCTATAAAAAAAAAATGATGAGCACAATGGTTTCTCAGAGAGACCTGGGAAGACTTGTATGAACTCATGCAAAATGAAGTAAGCAGAACCAGGAGAACATTATACACAGTAATAGCAAAACTGTAAGGATGATCAACTGTGAAAGACTTGGCTACTCTGATCAAGACAACGATCCATGACAATTCCAGAGGACCTGTGAAGAAAAAACCTGTCCACCTCCAGAAAGAGAACAGATGAACTCTGACTGCAGATTGAAGCACACTTTGTTTTACTTTCTTTATCTTTATTGTTTTATTTTCTTTATGTTTTCTTTTGCAATATAGCTAATATGGAAATATGTTTGGCATGACCTCACAGGGGCAAAAGGGAAAAAGAGAACGGAACTCAAAAATATTTTTTAAAAGATTGCTAAAATGTTTTACATGTAATTGGGAAATACTTAACAAAATAAATAAAAATCTTTTTTAAAAACCACACACACTTTGGGGCATTAAGGAGAGTTTGTAATATCCTGGCCACTACAAATCGAGATCACTGTCCTCCTCCTCCTCCTTCATTCTCGGCCCCACTCATCATTTATTTATACAGACTGTTACAGATCTACATACTGAAGGACAAACTCAACAAGCTTTCCATCCAACTGGGCAGCAAATATTCTTCATCATTTGGTCTTTCCTGTATGGATGCTCAGACCAAACTATTTTGAGATTATAATTTATGTGAAATATTATTATGCCATAAGTAACAAATACAAAGAACTCAGAGAGACTCAGGGAAGATCTGGATGAACTCATAGAAAGCAAAAAGGTACCAAATGGATGGGATGGGGGAGGCACTGGACTGGATGCCCTCTGAGGTCCTTTCTAGTCTTAGACTGATTATTCTCAGTACCATGGAAGAGCTCTGACGGTGGAGTCAGGAGGCCCAAGGTAAAATCTTTGCCACAAACTACTTCAATCACATTCGGCACTTCCATCATTTCCCCTCTCTGGGCTCTAGGCTCCTCATCTGGCAAAATGAGCAGGTGAACATAGAAGAGTTCTAGGCCCTTTCTAGTTCTAAGTGTCATCCTAGGAAAAAAGCAGAGCCAGAAGAAAAATCTAAACAACGATCCATGACAGTGTAAAGAAAAACAACACGGAAACACTTCAGAACTCTGCTCAATGAAGCGTCTAATTGTGATTTCAAAGGATTGCTGATGAAGCATGAGAAGAGAGGAATGGAGGGGAATTCTTCTCCTCAAACAACTTGCTTTCTATGGGACAGGGATGATACAACACATGCACAGGTAAATAAATGCAAAGTGTATCCAAAAACTGCAAAGAAATTTCAAGAGGGACTAGAAACACCTGGGGGTGTCAGGGATGGCTCTGTGTATGAGGAGGCATTTGGGATGTGATCTGAAAGAAGCATTAAAAGGCTGGCCCCCGCAGCCCTTGGCATTCCAGCATTTGGAAGTGGTGACTTGTTGGTTTGGAGTCTGTACCTATGTGTCAAAGACAAGACGGGAGTCTGAGCCTCTTTGAGTCTATGATCACTTCTCTATCCACCATGCAGAGTACCTCTCTACTTTAGATTAGTGCCCAAAATCAGGCCAAATGCCTAAAAACCAGAGGACTGGAGAAAAGAAAAAAACAATAATGTAAAAACTAGAATACAGCATGCTTACCAAGTCAGAGTTCTAGATCTGAAGCCTGGCTCCCAGACACTAAGTGAGGCTTGCCTTTTCCTTATTCTTTCCACAAAATGTAAATCTGTATTTACCTAACGTCCTCCTCCTTCAAGAAAACCAAATGTGCCTTACACAGAACTTGTAGATTTTCCAACACTTCTGCTTGAGAGGAAGACAGTAAACACTGTGACTCTTTCTTTATATCACCTAAATAGACATGTGAAATCTTGACATGATTCCTACAGGAAGCCACAGAATTACATCATTCTGGCTCTTTGAAGCTTGGACAGATCCTCATCTCTCCAGAATGACTTAAATGTACTTTTATCCATAGGCCAAAAGTCTTCATTCAATCCCTACCAACACTCTGAATCTGTATTTGTAAAGAACAAAAACTGGTCCAGAAAAGAAAACAAGCACACACAAAGAATTGCTTCTGACCCCTCGGAAGGTCAAGTACTGCAAATTCCACTAACAAGATCCAGAGGATCACTACCCTTCTAATCCTGCTAAGCATGCTATCAGACCTTCCTCTGGCCTGGCTTGCTCAGATGGAAAAGAAGCTAATTAGCTCCCAGCTTTGCTTTCAGTATTTCCCGTCAGTATGTGTTGTATAAAAATCTTCAGACAACCTGATTTCCTCACAGGAATGCTATAAACAACGAAGAGAACGGAATCGGCACGTGCAATGAGCACATCAGACGGAGGGACCGTCTTGGCTCTCGGCCTCAACTTGGGCAGTCAATTTCCATGTGATCTCCAAGTCGTTTTCAGATCTCAGAAACCATGATTTCCTTACTTAGAGAAAGGCAAGTGGCTTGTATGACCTCCAAAGTCCCCTCCTCTAAAATAGAGGGCATGATTTTCTACTACAAATGGGTTAAAAGCTCAGTTTTGAGGATGTTGTAATTTTTTAATCACTGGAGCCCAAGGCCCCTAATTAGCTGAAAGAATTCACATCATTCTAGAGCACAGGTCAAGTTAAAGTTCAAATCTTCCTACCAGAGACTTGATTTTGTTTGGCGGCTCCCAAGACAAGCTACCATCTTTTATCCTCATCAGCCGAGGCTTACTTAGCACACTGTTCCAAGGTACTCAGGGGAACGATGTTCTCAAAATACAAACTGAAAATAATAATAATCATGATATTCATAAAGTACTTTAAAGTTTGCAAAGTTGGCCTTAGCCAAGTTAGCATGGCATATATTATACATAGACACACTGTGTGCCCCCAAACCACATTACGCCATTAACAGATAACTGTTTAAATCTTGGAGAACAACAGTACATCCAAGCACATTCCTACCAGTAAGAAATTATAAGTGATTTTCACTTCCACAAAAACAAGTGATGCTTGGGTTTTGATTTCTCCTTCTCACCGGGCCCATCTCTCAAGAGAGGAGAAAGAACTGGGCACAAGTTGCTGTGGCAGAACAGAAATTCAGGCTCAGGAATTCCTTTCTCGTGCTAACTTCTTCTTGCTCCCCTTTTCTACACATGGGTCCAGGTGAAGGGAAGTGTGTATATATGGTATGACCAGCCAGGCACGGTGAAGAAAGAACACTGTGCTTCAAAAAAAAGAGAGAGCTGGGGCAGCTAGGTGGTGCAGTGAGTAGAGCACCAGCCCTGGAGTCAGGAGAACCTGAGTTCAAATCTGGTCTCAGACACTTGACACACTTACTAGCTGTGTGACCTTGGGCAAATCACTCAACCCCAATTGCCCTGTCTTCCCTCCTCAAAAAGCGAGAGAGAGAGAGAGAGAGAGAGAGAGAGAGAGAGAGAGAGAGAGAGAGAGCTTCAAAAATGATATCAAAGAAAAGGGAAACACTCCTTACTGCCCTACAAAAAGGGAGGCATCCAGAGGGAAGCCAATCTCTAAGAGAGGAAATACATACCTTTATTATAGTTTTCTGGGGAAACCAATACATATTTCTATTATCTGGCAAGCTATTCTGACTATGGCACAAGATCCTTATCAGGATCCAAAAAATACCAATGGGGAGAGAGAAAAAGAAATATCAGTCAAGGGTCAAAGTCCCTTCTTTGAAGCATAGTTGCTAATCAGACCAAGGCTTGGGAACCTACTACATATAAGCCAATTAACTTCAAATGGGGGGGGGCAACAGTCCCAAGAGGCATATCTGGCCGCTTAACTATAGGCCCAAGTCCCACAGACACATGCCGCTGATTACAAGGCAAGCTAGGAGAGAAAGCGTGGATACCATGGTGCACTTCACCCATACAATGTCAAGTATTTCATTCAATGGTGGCAGAGGGATGAGTTTCCTGGGAACGTGATCATGGTGGGGTCCGGTGCAGTTGGTAGGAGATAATGAAGTCTGCATTCTATGGGTCAGGGAGCTTTCATTCAATGATGGGTGAAATTCTTGAAAGTTTTATGGAGACTGGGGTTCTTAACCTGAGGTGCATGGTCCCTCAAAGAGATACACAGATGAAGTTCAGGGGAATCACAAACTTGGATGGGAGGAAAACTACATCTTTGTTTTCACTAACATCTACCAGAAATTTAGCTTTTTCTTCAATTATGAATGTAGGCAACAAACATGATTCTGAGAAGGGGCCCACATGCTTCATGAGATTACTGAAAAGGTCCATGACATAAAGAAAGGTTAAGAGCCTCTGTATTAAAGGGATACTGAAAAAATCTCCAAAAGGAAGCAGCACCATCAAGAGTCAGCATGACTTCAGCAAAAACAGGTCATGTCAATCTGACCATAATTCCTTCATGGCAGAATTGGAGACTAGCAAATCAGGAGAATGCTATACATAGAGTTTGCCTAGATTTTTTTTTAAAAGCACTTAAAAATCACTTGGGCAATTCTTGTGGAATTGATGGAGATGTGGGCTAAATTATAATCTAATTAATTAGATCGTAACCATTTGAATGGTCGAAAAATCCTCATTAATGACTTGATGGTTAAGTTGGAAGGAAGTTTCGGGGGGGGGGCCAGGGGGAGGGGGGCGGCACCTGTGCCAGGCACTGTTTGTTTGACATTTCTTACTAATGACTTGAATGAAGACAGAGAGAGGGCAGGTTTATCAGACTTCTGGATAAGACAAAACTGGGAAGAAAAAATACTACTATATGACAGTATCCAAAATCTGAAAAATATCTTAACTAGATATATCTTGGCTGCAGGGTTAGACCAAATTGAATTTTGAAAAAAAAAATCGATGAGGAAAAATATATGAAGTCTTACATATGGGAGAGATTTCTTTCAGGCAAGTTAGCAGTTAGGCAAGAGGGGCATCACAAGAGTGCTCTGAACCACACGCTCCCCTATGAAACTGAAGTTTAAATAAGGAATCTGAAGACTAGATATTCACCTACCACATACAAGACAAAGATATGATAACGATCACTAGCAATTACAGAGCTTTAAGGTTCTGCAAAGTACTTAATTCATTTGGTCTTCCCAATAATCCTATTATCACCCTTTTACAGATAAGGAAACTGAGGCAGACAGAAGTTAAATGCTTGTTTGGGGTCACACAGCAAGTAAGTGTCTGAAGCAGGAATTGAACTCAGTTCTCCCTGACTCCAAGCTCCATGCTCTATTCACTGAGTCACTTAGCTGCTTGAGGTATCCAAATCAAAACTCATTAACCCAAATTACATGACACAATAAACATTAAGCAGATAGTATATGTAAGTTCCATTTTTGATGCTAGAAGAGATACGGAGTTTAGGTAAAATCTAATCCTTATCCTATTAGAAATTATAGTGTAGTCGGTAGACATGTTAAATACAAATGGTAGAAAATAATACAAGATAACTGTATCAGAGAGGCACCAAGGGCTATATTTGTAGACAGGGAGCCAATACGACAGCGTGGGGGTGGAGGTACTTCATGGATATTCAGTCACTCTTTAAAGGATAGGCAGCATTTCTACAGGTTGAGGGATAAGAGAGTTTCCAGACATTAAGAACATTATCAACAAAGGCTGAGATGGGAAAGTGTGGGGGAGGCACAAGGAGTGGGGTAGGAATGATGAAGCTTGGATCGAACATGGGGCACTTCCAGGATGAGCCTGGAAAGGTGGGTGAGCACTAGGTCAGGGAAGAAGGGAACGTGAATGTGAAGTCGAAGGGATTTGGCATTTGCTTGGTAGGCAAGAGGGCAAACACTGAAGGCTGGGAGTAGAACCGTTCGGTCGGCCAGGTTGTAAGAGAGAGATTCTAGACGGAAGGCTGGAGGTAGGGAGAATAAAAACACCAGGTTAGCACAGGACTGACTAAGTCTTCAGCTGAAAACATGAATTTACAAAGGAGGAGACTGTGGGAGATGACCTCTGGGTTCCCTTCTACCACCAAGTCTATTATTAGTCATTTAAAACCCCCACAAGGCATAATATTCTTGGCCAGCCACTTGGAGTGTGATGCCTTGATTCTTTTCACTCCTATTCACCAGTAGAATTGAGAATGACATATGCTTTTTTAAAAAGTAACTAATTAGTTCTTTTGTAGCCAGTAGATAAGGCTCTGTAGAGGCTGATTTATTATTTCAACAGAGCTGAAAGATGGTTGTGGTTAACTTCCGTGGTTCTCATTAGTTACTGTGCATTTTCTGCCATGATTGTTTTATGGGCCCTTTTAATGGACTGGGACACACAACTTTAAAACATTGTTTTACAATATCCCTCTGAATGGAATACATATTCCTTAAAACAATGTTACAAAAAGCAGGCTCACTAAAGGGAAGAAAGAAAAAAGTTAATGCAAAATGACAGCCATGCTGGCTGAGGGCCAGAGAGCCATTGGAAAGTTAGAAAAAACCTCTTTGGATCAGATAGGCGTGTGCTATTACTGCAAGGTGTAAGTGCCACACACTCACATGCAGGCTTCTGTTTCATCCTGCCAGTCCCCATCGCCTCTGTGGGAGTTTACTTTTCACACTGGGCAATGTCTCCAAGAGCAATCTGACCCATTCAGCAAGAGGTCTTACTTTTTAAAATGTAGCTCTCAAGATGGAGAAAGCTTCTGCTCTTTCACCAAAGTCATTCGTTTTCTGTCTACTCTCAAAACAAGAGGAGATCTAGATTTGAGAAATGTGCCAGCAACACATATGGCCTGAGGGCTCGTGGCCTGGTCACTAAAATCCAGTCTGTGAGAATAGTGTCCTGAGAGCTCCCATGCCCTCGGTGACGTGGAGCCCAGAATCCTTCAGAGAATGCTGCATTCCTAACGAGGTAGTGCCGGGGAAGTTGGCTTTTCCAGAAAAGAAGGAAAAGGTCTCCTCTGGCCCTAATAACTCTCTTTTGCTCTTGGATCAGACCTGAGGTGTAATGCTAGCATGCACCTGGGACACTGGCCTGAGTCAGGAAGGGCTTCCTAAGCCAGAAAGGATTCAATCAATGACACCAAGCTGCTTTTGGATCCACCAAACATTTCCTACCTAGCTCAAAAGCAAACAAAATCAGCTCACATCTACAGGCACTTCAAGGAAGGACACACACACACGTGTACAAGCACACATGCACATGCACATTTACACACACACACACACAGTATAAATCTGCCTCACACTCACATTAGACACGACTTACTAGGTGTCCAGAGGAAGGTAATGAGTAAAATTTTGATGCACTATGGCATTTGTATAAAGGTGGCTTCCTTTACAAATGGTAGGCCAGGAAAATGTAGTCATTTAATGAGCAGAGGATACTCCACTAGAAACAGGCAGAATCAGATCTCTTGGGCTCCACTTGACCACCAGACTCTTCCCTGCCCACGACTGCCCTGATGTACAACAATCGCTCTGACAACAGCATCCCCTGGCCACTAACCGACACACTGGAAAGCATGCACGGATCACCTGGCAGAGGAAATATGGTTCAGCTGCTCTCAGATACAAGAAAGAAGCTCACAATATCTAAGTCAATACGTGGTCACTTCTTCTGTCCTCCATTCACATTCTGTCCACATGTGGTCAGAACAAAGACATCATCTTCCCATTTTACAGCCACTCAATTTCACCTCTCAGTTTCCTTATTTATAAAAGGAGAGGCTTGGCCTAGACGATCAAAGTCTAATTATATGATCATATTTGAGAAGAAAATGGCCATAATTCGACAAAATATCAGAAAGGGTTGGGGAGTTCTTTGCTCCAAAACTGTTACCTACACTATATTTCTGTAAATGGGGCTGTGTGCAGAGCTCTCCCCCAAGCACTGACCCACCCCAGAAAGTTGCTACTCTTAGCTACTTATTAAACAAATTAAGATTCACTTTGGGATTGCAAATAGTGAACGCAACTAATTTTCTAAAATGTTTAATTAAGTGCATGGCTTACTGCCTGGTTCAATTAGGATTTTGGAATCCTAATGTCTTTCCCAAAAACCTATCGTTCTTCTGAACTTCCAGATTTTGGTTGAGGGCACCACGGGATACTAGGTGTCATGGGGCAGCTAGGTGGCATAGAAGATAGAGGTCTGGGCCTAAAGTCAGGAAGACTTCACTGAAGATATGAACTGATGGGAATAGAAGACCCACGGGTCCAAAGGGACTCAGTAACAAGTCTAGAACATTCCTGGATTGAAGTATAAGCACCAACTTAAGCAGAGTCATTTTGGTTTTCATCTTCGGATTAAGGATAAGAAACATAGTGCCAGTAACTTACAAGATGCTTATGAATTAGACAAAGATTAAAGGAAGCTTGGGTTCTAGAAAACATGATGTTGCACAAATCCAGGTCACTACAGCTCAGAAACATATGGCATGATTCTCAACAGGAGCAAATGATGTCTTCATACCAGAGTCAGTAATAGCATCAGGTTCCCTGTCTGTTCAGACCCATTGCAGACTAAATCCAACAGCAAGAACAGGGTGCTTACAAGTTAAAACATTCTCTCACTGCCAAGAAAATGGACCAACTGTGTTGACAGCTTCACACTCAGATGCCTGCAAGTTAATTAAAATCTACCCTGTTCCCAACAACTGTTTGTTACTTCATAAACTAGTCCAGAAGAGCAAAGAGCTCAGCATACGGTAATCTGATACGAAGTTTAATTTCCACTAACAATCTCTGAATCCACGCCAAAACGTGCCAATATTACATACAATCCTGTTATATGCAACATCATTTTCTCAAGCAGATTACTGACTTTGGTAACATACCCAAAGCACATACAGAGAAATGAGCCACAGATTCAAAGCAGCAGACCTCTGAGGTTAAACAGCAGCCCTGGACCAAAATGAACTATTCTCTCTGCCCAACCCCTGTGGTTGGGCCTGGATTAAATTAATCTGAGCCACCAATCGATAAAAAGGACAGCATTTGGGGGGGATGGTGACACACACATTTCGTAGGCCTGGGGTCTGGCTTTAACCTGCTATACCCTGTCCCCAGCACACCCCTACAAAAAGATTAAGAAATAATAAAATAAAATAACCAGGGTTGACTTGTGTATGGACAGATGTGGTGGGTTTTTTTTTTTTAAGTACTTTCTTCTCCACCAGGGAATATCAATACCCTTTTAAGCAGGCCTACATTTAAATGTGTGTTCTGACAGTCATGTCAGGGTCTGGGTAAAAACCTTTTCATGTGAACCATTAAAACGAAAAGATCCAGACAAGAGGCCTGTTTTTTTCTAGGGAGTGAGGGTGGAAGAGAATAATGTCAGTTTAAAAGATGGAATTGTCCCTTTAAAAAACTGCCAGGGAGATGAAAAGCCTCCCCCCTCAAGCCCTTTCCCTGCTGTGGTCTGACGCTCATGTTACAAACAGGGGACTGGAAAGAAGAAAAATAGCGAGGCCCAAATCAGCCTCCACCTCCAAGCCGAAGGGAACAGAACAATTCTCCAAAGGTCTCCCAGCAGAGCTGACCCTCCTGGGTCCTGTGCTCCCCAGGCATGGCATCCAAAGGCTCACAGCTCCAAACTCTAAACTGCTGAATCATTTCAATGGCAAGTGGTGTGTACCTACCTGCCTGCTGGTGAGAAATAACAGTCATTCTTTGCTGCAGCCATCATTTCCTTGCTCCCCACTGCCAAGGAAGGGGCTGCCTGCTGTCAGGCCTGGAGACCCTGCTGACCAACTCTCCCCCCAGAAAGTGTGAATAGAGGCTGGCAGTTCTGAGTGTGTAGCTCTCTGCAGAGGCCACTCTGGGCTTGGGGAAGACCACAGAAATGCTGCTGTTTCCTTCATGTACTGTCACGTTTCAAGGACCTGATTTTCTTTTTCTTTATTTCTAAAACTGTTTTCTTTGCCAAGCCTGGACGTATAGGCCTTAGCTTGTAAGAAAAAGCCAACAAGTGCCTTTTAAAAATAAACTCAAAATGTGTTTAGCCCCTTTAGCAACATAAGGCCCAGATCCTGGGTCCCCAAACCACTCATTTTTACTCCTGTGATACTGAAGGAAATTCCTGCCATCTGTCCAGCTCCCTAGACACCCCAAATGGTCTGGAGGGAAAAATATGGCGACAATGGCACGCCAAAGACCCAGAACAGAGTTAATGACAACAAAAGGAACCTCAATGAAAACTCCAATCTTCCCTGAGAGTCGAAGCTCTTCATTTCTCCTAGAACCCAAAAGGAAAATATCAGTAACTACACTCTGAAAGACAATAGTTTTCAGCTACTCAAAGATAATTTAAAGCAGTCACTTTCTTTCTCTGGTGGAAAGAAAATCCTGTTACCATTTTTGAATGGTTTAAAAAAAATACAATTCTTTTCACATCAAGTTCGAGGATTTCTTTAAAAGGTAGGCTATTCCTTGATGCATGAAAAGAAAATTGATATTAATAGCTAACATTTAAATAGCATTAAGGTTTGCAGAGGCATTATATATGTTACCTCATTCAATCCTTATCACCCTAGAGGTAAATGTCATTTGAAGAAACTGAAGCTGATAGAAGTTAAGTGACTTGGCCATGGTCACACGGCGAGTGTCTGATGCGGGATCAGTGGTCAGGTCTGTCCTACTAAATATCCAGTCCTCTATCCACCAAGTTGCCAAGCTACTTCCAAAGTATACTGGCTACATATTGGCTATTCCAATACAGATATAGCCATGGGGATAAACAGCAGTGACATTCTTCATGGTTATATGGAGATGGAAAGAATTCAAAACCTGGGATCAGAAGCCCTGGGCCCTGTGTGACACAGGCAAGGCTCTTGACTTTTTTGAGCCACTTTGCTTGCATGTAAAAGTGGGATAATAATAGCTGGGATGCATCTCACAGGGCTGTTGTAAGTTCAAGTGAGAGAACATGTTTTGACCTTAAAGTGCTATATAAATACAGCTATCATCCTCACCTCTGCAAAGGGGAGAAATGGGCATGAGTTGACATAGAAAGACTCTGCCTGGCTCAGATGGCAGCACAGACACGGCCACTGCGTGAATTAGGGGGCATCACATTCATTATTTCCACTCCCTCTTAAAAAAAAAAGCCCCAAAGGTCATGACTTGGATGTAGATGTGGAAAGGGAGTCAATATTCCAGTCAACAACAGAATTCGAGCAAATCCTTCAAGCTCCTGACCTGACTCCCTTCCAGCCAGTTTCTGGAAAAGGAGGAACAGGCAAGGACTTCACAGCACAGGAAGCCTAGACTAGAACCTCCCAGTCACGCCAACGGCCAATTCCAAAGGGCCTCCTTTAAAGATCAGAAAATAACATGAAATATTGATTCTCCCTTTCCTATGTTCCTTGCCTACTCCTCTCAAGTTATTTTAAAAACTAGAAAAGCATCTAATACTCTCACAACAGGATATATGTAAACATAAATATACTAACATAAACAAATATTTAGTAACATATAATACAAGCATCTCCATTATATAATTAACACGGCTTCAATAAAAATTCCCCAAAGGTTACCAGTACTTCAGATTCAAACACTGTATTATTTATAAAATTTATAAATATTTATAAAAGGATACCTCTTCCTCTTGCCCCCTAAATATCTATGTAAACACATACTATCCATGAGGTTAACAAATACACTTCTTTTCCCCCTTAGAGAGAAGGTAATTGAAAGTGGCTTTTTCCAATGTCACATAACCAATTTGCATTTCAAAGGGAAATCAGGTCTAGCCCAGCATTCCCTCCCCTTTCTTCCTGAGCTCAACAGCAAGCTTCCATACCCGAACATTGTGAATATATTTTATACTCTTAAGAACACACCTGTATCGACTAGCTAGCTCCCTGCACTAGAGTTTCCTAAATAAAAGGCACACCAATATTTCCTCCAACTGATCTCTACACATAATGTCTGCAGGAAGGGGCTGAAGGCCACCTAGCCCTCTGGTCATTGCTACTCTTACGAAATCCCCAAAGATCTGGGGATCTTGCTGATTTTTCAGGATATAAGAGAAAGAGGTTTTGTAAAATCCCTCAAAAACTGATCCCCACCAATATGTAAACACTGCTGCTGGTGTTTCTAGAAGTCCCTGAGACCACAACATGCCCATACACAGAAGAGATCCTTAGTTATCACGGGCACTTTGGTACAACACTGGACTAATCCTGGCAAGCTGAATCTGGCTTAAGAACACCTGGCTCCTCCACAGCTCTGGGGTCTTTTGCCCAAAATCCAAGCCCCACTTTTGTGCCACACAAGCCACAGAGATGAGGAGTATGTATGTGTGCGCATGAATAAGCATGTGTTTCCACACTCAAGTTAAAAAGGTCTCTTTACTGTCCCTTCACTGCCCTCTACAGGGCAACCAGGAAATGAACCTCCCAGAGCAAAAGTCCCACTCCCAAACAACAGATTACAAAGACTGATTTCCACATCTGTGAAATTTATTTTCTGGATGGGTGAACGGTACTTACTCTCCCTCTCTAAGCCACAGACATTTCAAGCAGAATAGCCTCGTCTCTTTCATCTCCAGCTCAGAGGAAGCTTTCCAATGGCCTTGTCAGGCCACATTTCTAGGTCTGGTGTTTAACTTCACCTCAGTATTAAGATAAAAGAAATAAATATGCATAACACAAACCAGATACAGTCTGTATTGGACAGGCCTATGAAGTGTACTTGACAAAATCTATACAGTTAGTAAATCTATTCCACCTCCAGCCCATAAGAAACCAGAAACTAGTTCTGATTATAATACAATTAAAAAAAGATACTCACTTGCCAGACAGATCTAATCAGTTTATTTGCATTCTTTTAATGTAATTTTTAAAAAGATTCTATCTTACCAGTATTCCAAGCACCAAACCTAATGCAGGAATTCAGTTACAGTACCAAAGGTGGAATCTTATTTTGGTAAAGTTTACAGTCTCTTGTCCCCTTAGGCCTTAGCGACTGTGTCGATTCCTGGTCCCATTAAGATGAGCCCTTTTCTTCCTGGGGAGGGAGCACTTCCAGCACATTACAATCCATATTCTTGGCTATTCCTGGTGGTTAACACTAAAGAAGACTGGAGGGAGCAGGATTTTCCAAAGCAGAGCCAGCTTTGGATCAGATCTGATCTTTAAAACCCCCAATAACTAACTAAAATGGCTACAAAGAGCCTTCCGTCAATCGGTATGCTCACAGCATGGCTAGCCTTTTTCAGGTGTCACCAACTGATTCTGGGCTCTTCGCTTTTGTAATTAAAAGGCCCCAGAACATATAAGCAATGTATAAGAAATCCTCTATACGAAAACCTCAATACCTGGGGATGCCGTTAACTACTTTATTAAGGCACAGGTAACGCCATTATACTAAACTCGAGGTGTATTCTTACCAGGCTTGCACAGTCATAACGAGCCTAGGATTGCCATACCCTGGATTGGATCATCTCTCAAACACAATCCAATAAGCATTTATTAAGAGCTTACTGTGTGCCAAGTGTTGGCGATACAAAGACAGACATAAAATCGTGCTTATCCTCAAGGAGGTTACATTCTTCTGGGGAATGACAACGGGGGAGACATGACCATAAACAATGAGTATAAAAAAAGAGTTTGTCTATAGTGGGGCACAAAGCCCCATGGAGGCAGGGGAGGGTATCCTGGAAGAGCTGGTCACCTCCAGCTAGCCATCACATACTGCTACCCACACTAAGAGAAGGTCAGAGGCTGGCTTCAGAGTAGCCTGACCAGCCCTCACTGTCTCCTGTGTGCTGAAATCAAGCAATTAGGGCAAGCCAAGAACCATATATCTCTGCCTTGAATATAAAAAGGAAATGTCATACAATTTCAGAATGTCCTATGCTATTTAAATATATACGACTGGCTACAGAATAACTTGTGATCAAGTTCCAGCGCTCCATAAACTTTGACTTGATCTATAAATAAGATTTCTAAAGTTCTGTGAAACATATCCCATGAATCTAAAGTTCATCTGTAAATAACAGGAAAGCTATCACTAAAACATATAAGCAAGGGACAATCCAATCCAATCCAATACCGATCCGATCCAATACACATTGATGAAGAGCCAACCACGTGCCAGGCATTGAGCTAAGTGCTGGGGATACAAATGAGGAAAAGAACAAGCTAGTCCCTGACCTCAAAGAGTTTACAATCTCATGGAAGAAAGCAGAAAAGCAGGGGGAGAAGGGACATAATGACGGTGGCAGTGAAGAGCTGCCTCACCTTCTGAGCCTTCCTTATATGAAGACTTCAGCAGAAGGGGGTTTTCCACTCTGCCCTACGGCCCTGCAATGAGAGAGGCAGAGGTAACCGAGGGTACTGATGACATGTATCACTGCTTTTAACGTCATTCTGAGAAAGCAGCAGGCTGCAATGGGAAGAGGCCCCAGATTCAAATCCTGGCTCTAACATTTACTACTTGTTTGATTGTATCCGTTATTTCTCTGAGTCTCAGTTTCCTCATCTGTAAAATGATCTGTTTGGATTAAACGACCTCTACCAGTACTATGACTATCTTACCCACCTCAGAGCATCTTGAAGGAAGCCCATGCAAAGTTGAAATGCGATATAAATGGGCACCATTGCGTCTCACTCCACATGCTTATTTGGGGATATGGCAGGGCACAAGGGAGGAAAAGGAGGAGTAGCTCCTGCCTTGAAGGGCATCCTCAGGGCAGTATAACCAAGGGGGGGGTGGTTTGTGGGACTAGCCACATTACAAATCTTAAAAGTCCTGCTTTGGGTGACAGACTAGAAATAAGACTCAGGAATCAAAGTCAAACTCCCTGCTTTCTAGTCAGCAGATTCTTTCCACTTCCTTTCTGGAAAGTCAGGACGTCTGCCCAGATCCACTCCAGGGCACGTCTCACACATTCTATCGCCTTTCACGGTCATCACCTCAGCCAGTTCTTTTAGAATCTGAAGAGGCAGCTCTTCAGGGCCGGGAGACTTCAGGTCATCAAGGACTGAGACTCAACTTTCTGTGACCCATTTCTGTTCTGTCACTTACACTGTAAAGGTCCTTCTCCTTTCTGGGGAAAACAGAAACAAAAAGACTTGAGCAGCTCTCATCTTCTCGCTGCTGTCAGACATGATGATCTGACACCCCCTGAGGACAGCCTCGGCCCTCCTTTGGTCCTCCTTGTTCCAATAAAACACTCCAACAACAACTCTGTCTTGTGCTCCGCTCTCCTCATTAGCCACCGCCATTCTGGGTTTCAGCATTCCGCACACCGTTTTTTACAGGACTGGCCATACTCACATTCACCCTCTCTTAATTAATTGTTCACTTCTTTTTAAAATCTAAGGTGGTCACATTGGTCTTTTCAAATAAATCCCACTTCTTTATTTTACTGCAGAGATCAAACAAGACCTCCTCACTACAACTGTCTCCCTTTGTCTCTTCAGAATTTCATTCTTGAGTATCTCCCATTACTCTTGAGCTGACTTCCCTTGAAGTATTTTCCTCTATGGGATTCCACCTATCTTTCCTCTAAAGTTTAGAGTCTAAACCCTTTCAAACCTGCTTTTCAAAAATCTAAGCTACATGTCAAACTAGGCCCAGATTTCATTTTTTCTATCACAAACTCTAGAATTGATTCGTTACTTCCCCCCAAGGTTCCCATCTTTTTATCCCAGAAACTATCAGATGAGAGACAGAGACAGAGAGACAGAGAGAAGAGGAGGGCAAGCAGAGAGCTAATTAAAGGAAGCTCCATTTCTGTCACTCTCACACCTCTTGGCCAGGCTCCTCATCTGTTTCCCCTGTCTCTTCAGACTATCGGTATTAAATTCTAATGATGAAATCACTTCTGTTTCTGTCACCTTTAACCTTTACTCAAACACTGTCATGTTTTGCCTCTCTGGTTCCTAAATTTCCTCATGTGTATATCTCCTTAATATAGGGTATCCCAAAAGTCTATGGTCCAGTGTTAAGTTTTCGATTGTCCTGAGACTTTTGGGACAGCCTGCTCTCCTCACCCCTACCACCTTCTTTTACCAATCCTTTTTCTTTGCAGTAAGGTCCATCAATCCAATCTACTCATGAGTTTTATCCCTCCAAGTTCCAGGGAAACCTAAGAGTTCCAGTACGTCTCCTTGCACTAGGACCGGCAGGCTCTTTTCTACACTGCCTAAACCGTGGGCCTCCTTGGAGGCTCATAACTGAATTTCTCAATGTCTCTGCTGCTCTTTTTCTTCCCTCATGGTTATTCTCGATTGTTTCTAACTGGGGGGAAAAGACCTACACAGGAACAAGTGCAGCCTCCTCCTCCCCCAAAACTTTTTTCCTTTAAAGTCACTTTCAAGTCCCCCATGAGTAAAATGGCCTTTACATCCACCATCTCATGGAAACTTCAGAATGTGCCAGCAAAGAGACTCCAGATGCTATTATCCCCACTTTACAGAGGAGGGAACTGTTGGTCAGGGAAATAAGGTGGCTTGGACAAGATCATGCAGCCAATAAATGGAAGAGGAGGAAGGAAAATCCAGGACTGCCTCTCAGAGCCAGTGGGGAGAAATACCTGCTCAGGGACAAATTAAAGAGAACTCCAAAGAGCTGGCCTACAGAAAAAAAGGCACAAGATGCTTGAACTCCCTTGGGGCAGAGCTCAGAACATGCTGATAAACTGTCTTCCAGCTCTACTGGAGAGGCTTAAAAGAAACAGTCCTGACATGCAGGACAGTGGCTGCACTGAGGTAGCCCCAAAAGCTGGCTAAGCACATCATGGTGGACTCCACCTTCCTACAGCAAGAAAGGCCTAGCCTGAACATGCTCCGAGCTCAGAGAAGAGGAAGAGGCGAGCGGGGCTCAGTGACACCTCAGCAGCCTGTCCTATCGACATGTGCACATAAATGCAGCAAACATGATCACTGAGCTAGCAGCAGCTCACACAGAGAAGGAGCCAGTGCTGTGAGCAGAGGGCCAGAAAATTTGTTGGAAAATCACCTTTCTTTTCCCCATTTTTATATATTTACATACTAGCCTCAAACTCTGAAGTTATACTGCCTCCAAGCTAATTCTTGGTGGGAACATGAACACACACACACACACACACACACACACACACACACACACACACACCACACACACACCCCTACATATACACAGACACACACACAGACATACCACAACTACATACACATACACCACACACATACATACACACACACATGCACAAACACGCACAAACACACGCGGAGAGGAAGAAAAGGAAAAGGAAGAAAAAGGAACAAAAAGAAACAACACTTTCTTTAAATACGTAACTTGGAAAAAATGAAGTTAAATTGTTTCAGATGCTTTTTTTCTTTACTTGTAAAGCTTCCAAAATGGTTTATATTTAATAAATTAAATTTACAGAGGAGGAGGGGGCAGGATTTGATCATTTGGGATCCTGAACAAAAACATGCAAGCAGCTGAGATAAATACCAGGGGAAAAATCATTTCATCATTTATACAGTGTACCTAAAAGGCCAATTTTCAACTACCTAGATAAAATGACATAATACATTCTTGTGAAGGGAAGGGTGGTAGGGAGGAGAATTTAGAGGGGAAAAGGGTTAAATAGAGTGAACAAATTTAAAAGGCAACTTTAAAAAGCTTTGAATAAACTCTACTCTTTGCATAAAATGCCAATTACAAAATTAGCAACTTCTCCATATATATCTAATAAACAGTTTACAGCCTCGAACTTTCCGGCATCTGGCGAGCTCTGCCCTGAACTATTGAGGTAGGAATTCTGCCCCTGACTCCATTTCATCGTACGTAATGAAGTTTCATTAATGGCCAAAATGGCCTGGTTCCTATTACTGCATTTTTTCCATTTTAAATTAACTGGTTAGTTTGGTGGAAAGTTGGGGGTGGGGGGGGGAGGACAAGGGAAGGGAGAGGGGGGGAGTTTGAACCTGCCAATTATAAATGTAATAACATGGTGAAAACAGGGCTCAGGGAGAAACACAAAACAGCATCTCTCTCACCCTTGTTTCCCTCCTTCTCGTCCTGATAGAAATTTATATGTATATAAAATATGAAGGGCAGTAGAGAAAAAATGAGGTCTTCCAACTGTGCTTGTGGGTTCAATGCTCGCCTCTAATTGATCCCCACTCCATCACAGACCCACGTGTACGGCAGCTGGGGAGATCTGGTCCACAGGTGTTTTGATTATTAGAGCAATGTGAATTTGTAAAGAATTACCCACAATCCTTTCAGAGATGAGTCTACTAACGGCTCATAAATACAGAAGTTTCCGTCTCCCGTCATTGGGGAAGGGTGTGGAGCAGGGCAGCAAACTGCCTCCAGGTGTCCCCAAATGGAGAAAAGTCTGAGGATTGAAAGGTAACTCCCACCTCCCTCACAACCTTGGGGAACCACAGCAGGATCATCTGCTCAGGATAACCAGCTTTCAACGTGCCCTACCAAGCATGAAGGTAGAGGGCTGAGATCTGTAGGGCTTGAAAGGGCACATTAATGGACCTCATGGTCTCAAAGAAGGGAGAGTGAGAATATGCCAGTAGGGCCCCAATAACGGACCAACGGATCCGAATTTCTTGAACAACTACATGGAAGAAATAGACCACAGCGAGAGACTCCTCCCAAACACTCAGGCCTTCCAACTCTTCTGCCTCAATGACCATGATTTTTAATGCACTGTAGTCACCCACAGCAATGGTCGTATAGTGAGATCCCCATCCCCTGTAACTATGCCAGCTTCATGAACTCTCAAATTTCATCTGTGCACACAAGCTGCTGTCACTCCATCTTTCCCTCTGCTTCACTCCTCTAAACCCATTCATTCATTCAACAAGCATTTACTAAGAGACTACTATGCCAGGTATGCATAAGGAGACAAAATGAAACGACTCTTATCCTCAAGAAGATCATGTTCTATAAGGAGGAGAAGAGCCTGCACACGGAAAATTAAATAAAAAGCACATACAAATTAATTTCCACGGTGAAGGCAGTAGTGACTTGAGGAGGGGGGAAGGGGTTTGCAGCTAGGAGTAGGCTTCTGGCAGAAGGAGGCCCTTTCGCCAAACTTTGCGGGAAGCCAGGGGCTGTATGAGGCAGGGCTAAAGAGGGAGTGCATTGCAGGTATGGGGAGGTGACAGAGACAAGATGGAACGCTGCGTCCAGGAAACAGCAGGCCCATCTGGCCAGCCTGCAGAGGAGGGATAAGAGAGGAATGTGCAAAAGGCCTGGAAAGGAAAGCTGAAGCCAGATCAAGTCAAACAGAGGCATTTCTGCTTTATCCTAAAGTGAAGAGAGAGCCACGGGACTGCAATAATCCAGGTAAGTGATGAGGGTGACTTCTGGACCATATGACCAACAAGATAGAGGACTAGACACTTTGTCTGCCTCTCACATCCTCTCAAACTTCTCCAAAGCAGGAATTACATGCCAGAAGTAAAGCCATTTCAGTTGTCTCCATAGAATAGGGCACCAAGAGTCTGAGCAAGATAAAATCTCAATGAACTAATGCTAATAGCAGAGAAAGCCAATATTCCCTAACACCTAATAATGATCAGTCAGCCCAGTGCCATCACAATCCTGGCTACAAGGCTGCACAAGCCAATCCATGGCTTGCAACAGAATACAACTCTACACCTTGATGCCTTCCCTTCCTCCCAGTACCAGGAAGATTCCAACTCCAAATGGCAGAAAATGTGCTCAAGCCATGCTAGCCATCCTGCAACAGAGCACAGCCTAAGTGAAGGAACAGAAAGAATAGGGCAAGACACATGTCCCCACTTGTAACAAAGCTCAAATCTACACTGCTGACCTACCTCCTCATCTCCCAGGGCTGTAGAGGTCCAAAACGCCAAACCACAGAGATTTCTGCTCAGGCTGCAATATTGAAGTGATGGCACTCTGCATCCCTGGGCCAGAGAACTTAGGAACACAGGGAACTGGGCAAGATGTGCATGCAACACTATGTAGCAAGGCACTAAACCCAAGGGAAAGAGCCTAGCACCCAGCTGGGGTCAATTCTGTCCCCGCAAAAGTCACCTAGGACAAAGACCTAAGCTAGTGAACCAGGAATTGTCCAGCATGGGTTCAACATGGCTGAAAGAGACCTTCTGATATTCAGCCTCTAGAGAAACCTCTGTTGGACTGAAGTCAGAAAGTGAAGAAAATAAACACTGACTGAAATTAGCAAATATCTCAAGAGGGAGAAAACTCATAGACCTTAAGCATCAGCACATAAACAAACAGGAAAGACATTAACACCACAAAGAGATATGGCCTCCAGATCTAGTAAGATCTCAGGTATCTAAGAATAAATATTGCCAAAGGAAAATGATTCAACACCTGATGAGACTTTGGGGTTTTGAAAAGAACATGTAACCACAGCATGCTGTTTTAAAAAGAAAAATAAGAATTGAGAGAGCAGCCTATGTAACAGAAATAATTAGCAGAATAGGAAAAACTTGAAATCACAGTGGCAAGGCTCACCAAAGAAAAAAAGAGGAGATAACTGGT
Source organism: Trichosurus vulpecula (assembly GCF_011100635.1). Lineage (NCBI taxonomy): Eukaryota > Metazoa > Chordata > Mammalia > Diprotodontia > Phalangeridae > Trichosurus > Trichosurus vulpecula. The sequence goes on along the minus strand of NC_050575.1, from coordinate 433,163,067 downwards.
TAGAAATGTAAATACACGGAAATGAAGGATAATCTTTATTGTCCCTCATTGCTTCAAGAAAAACAATGACATTAAAAGAAAGAATTCTTTCAATACAGAAAAATATAGGAATATAAAAGGATATTTAAAGACAACTTAAGGAGTATATTTCTCCCAGAAGAACATGGCAAGTAAAAAAAATCCAATCCAAATCCCTGCACAAATGCTCAAACCAAAAATGAATAAATGAAAACATTCAATAATAAAGAGGTGTTAGAAACATTACTAGAAAGATAAGATCTGGGAAGATAATCGATCATTTGCTTCTAAAACACCCCAGATAATATAAGAAGAGCAAAGAACTACAGCAACCAAGGAAAACAACAAAAACAAAATGACAACAGAGACACCATTGGGAGAATTCTTCTAAATGCACAAGTGGAGATGGTGGTGAAAGCAGAGGTCAAAAATAGCATGAACTGAATCTCACAACACTGCCCATAGGTGAATCAGCGTGTGCATGTGTGTGTGTGTGTGTGTGTGTGAGAGAGAGAGAGAGAGAGACAGAGAGAGACAGAGACAGAGAGAGAACTGCAAAGCGAGAGAGCATATAAAAAGGAAGAGGAAAAGGAGATACAAGGGAATATGTGATGTGCCCTAATCAAGTCAAAGGCTAGCAATGAAGGGAAAATAACTCCTATAGTCTCACAGAAATTTGTTTTGAAGAACCCAGGACAGGTACCGCCTAAGTTTATTTCTATAAGGAATACAAAAAAGGACTAAATAAGTATGAGGGCCATGAATGAAAGAATAAAAGTTTAAAATAAGACAGAAAGGGAAGAGAAATAATGAAGAGAATGAGGGGAAATCTTTTCAGAAAAAGGCACAGAAAATGGAATTTTAATACTAATGAAGGGGAGGAGAGGGAGACTCTATTTGTCTATTTGACTGAGAGGAAAAACAGATACCAAGAATTAAATAACTAAATAAAAGCAAGAAAGGAAAAAGAACTAATAAGTAAAAGTGCAAAACCAGGGGAAGGTTAGCAAACCAAGGGAGACAGGGTTGGGCTGAGGCAAGGGGAAGACAGCCAATGAGTATACAGTTGCCCTAAAATTTTACAGATTAAGCTAAAAGAACTGTAGAGATATAGAACAACAGAAAAGGGGGGATCACAACTTGGAGAGAAAAACAGTATTAGAGACAAATGAAGGAAAATATAAATCTAACTCATAATTTTAAATGTGAATGATATGAACAATCCAATAAAATGAAAAGGAGTGGCAGAATGGGTAATAAAACAAAACCCCACCATCTGAATAGTCAGAGAAAAAGTACTTGGCAAGTTTTTTCCCAAAAATATCATGTAAATTCTAGCAACTGGGATCTAAAGAATTAGAAATGTTCATTCTGAAAACATCCACAATAGCTGGTGTGCAACATGGACTTCATCTAAAGTTGCTCCACATAAGAAATGACAATAAGCAGCCAACCCTCAAACTTATTAGAGCCATGCAGAGTCACAGACAGCACTGTGTTTTGTACAGAAAGTCATCCTGTGTATCCCTGATAAAGTACATGGAATAGGACCATGATACAAAGGTCAGAGGACCTAAAAAGTATCTGGACACAAAATTACACTCACAGCATCTCAGTGACATGAGGCCTCAGGGGTCCCCTACTCCAACACATTATGAAATTTAAAATCTAATCCAGTTCACAGATGATACAGACAAGGAGACTTGATGTTCACAAAGCCAAAGCTCCAGAAGATGCGATCACAAACATTATGTGATATGAGGAATCATGTCTAAAACCCACTACCTAATCAGAGAAAGCTTCCCATAGCAACTGGACTCAACAAACTCAAGAGTGGTTGTTAGGGGGAAACCCCACATAACGATGATGCTACTGAGCCACCTTCTGAAATATATAGCTAGAACTTGTCCAGCAAAGGAAATGAAATCTGACCAGTCTTCAACAAGAATTTCAAAGAGATAAAGGCCTCTTACGACAAATATAAACTAGATTGCCATAATTTTTTTTAAAAGAAGCTTAATGGGGAAGCTAAGGAAGATCTAGATTTAAAACATTACCACAGTAAGGAGGCCAGGACAACCAAACTGTGGGATGAGCAAACATCATCTATGGCCAATAGCCCTTAGGACTCTCTAGACTTATTTCCTGTTCTGAGGATGCCTGAAGGAAGTAAATAAAAGCAGGCAGAAAACACTGGGCTGCTGTCTTAATGTGGTCCATTACACTGCTACTTGTAGAGATCATTATGCCAAAGAAAAGAGAGAGACAACTGAACCATCTTTGTAGTACGGCTGGAGGGCTCTGTTGTTCCTGAGTAGCTTTCCCCAGGGCATCTGTATTCCTGGGAATGAATTTGACATGGAAGGCAGTGGGGCATAATGAGGAGAATACTTGAATTGGAAGCAGAGAACTTGGGTTAGAATTCTGTCCATGCTTCTATCTCTACAGATGTGAATCCCAGATGTCTATATCCAGTCCCTAGACTCAACACCTAAGGTCCAGTCTCACATCACCAGGTGCCTACTGGGCATTTCAAAATGGATGTCCAGTTGACATCTCAAGCTCAACATGTCTAAACCACACTTCATTATCTTTCTCCTCAAATCCATCCTTCTTTCAAACCACGCAAGGACACTACCATCTTATCATTCAGGTCCAAAGCTTTGGGGTCATCTTTGACTATGCGCTCACTCACTTCACAGATACATTCACTTACCAAATCTTGTGGATTCTAATCTCCACAGCATATCTTATATCAACAACCTCCTCTCCATTCTCCAAGGCCTTATTTCTTGCCTAGACTACTGAAATAGCCTTGCATTTGTAATCTCCCCGGATCAAATGTCTTCTCCTGCTCCAATCCCTCTTCTACAAAGAGGCCAAAGCGATGTGAAAGCACAAAGCTGACCACACTACTCTCCCACTCAATAAACTCCAGGGGCCAACTATTATTATTATTATTGCTGTTCGCCTTCATTTTCAAAGAGAACCATTGATCTCATGGGTAATGTCAACTCATGCATGAGGCAGAGTGGCACACAGGCATCAGCCTCACTCTCTTTTGCAGAGTTATCGAAGTCAAATGGCAAGACTGAAGTCAAGACAACTGAGCCAGGATGGAGTAGATGACCTTGGTGTCATTCCACAGAGCCTGCGCTTCAGCCGCTTCAACAGCCATCAGAACAAATTGTTGCCATCTGTCCATTCTGCCAGGAGATGCTTGAGGTAGACATCTCCTATAGTCACTGATGGGTTTGAAGCCTGTCAATTACCCTCAATCTACTGAGATGGTTTTACTGGGGTGTGGCCACTGCTCATGCTACAGCTTCTTGGAGCCACAGGTGAAGAGTTGGGTGATAGGTAAACATCAAAGGTTGATGAGCATCCCTGAAAAGGGCTGAGCAAGACCTCACACCAGAGGCGCTAGTCCTCTCTGAATGCCTCCAATAGAATATAAGCTCCTTGAAGGAAGAGGATTTTTCATTTTTGCCTTTGTATCTAACAAAGCCTAGAAATGTGATGCCACACAATAGATGCTTAATAAATACTTGATTATGTGACTTCAGTTAAGTCACATCACCTACTGGGCTCATTTTTCTTATGAACTACATGACTTTTTGTCAGCTGGGTTCCTTCTGTCTGTAAAACATTTTGTGAAAATCTTGTATGCAGAGCCACGATGAGAGTTACAAAAGTTCTTAGGTACAAATAACACTCAAGACTTGGGTGATGGATGGCGGATGATGGATAACGCAATACAATAATAGTATCCTTGACAACACCTCTGAGACTACTCCAGTGTGTCTGTGTCTGAAGTCATAGGTCCCCAATAATTAGAAGTCTCAGGATGCTGACAAAGAGAGCCCCTAAATCTACATGCCTGATTCGGTGATATTTTGTTGGTCCATGCCAGCAAGATTGCCAAGTATGAAGGAAAGGATCTTTCCTTTTCTCAACAATCCTTAAAACATCACTGACAATGGCTCCCCAATAACATTTAACCATTTGTTCAGTACTTGAAGATATAGGGTTTTCTTTGCCAGGTGACCTGAATCATCCAATCAACAAGCATTTACTAAGCCCCTACTATATGCCAGGCATTGTGCAAGTTGCTGGAGAAATGAGTCTTTTTAGAGACAAATATGAGACATCCCTGCCTCATAAAGAGCTGGCAACATACAATTCATCAGGGCACTTAGGCACTACAGGCAACATCCAGGGAATTCTTATTCAAGTACATATTGCACTCCATGGACACTGAAGACCCTTTGAATTCTGAGACCCCATAATTCTGTGATTTATAATGAGAAATTGTCAACCCTATGAAAGACTGTAATGAGAGACAGTCTATGTGGAATAAGGGTTTACTAAGGCCACACTATCTAGTGATCTCCCCCCCTTAACCTCCCTTGTACTCCCTTCTATTCCTGGAAAACATTAGATTTTTCTGAAATGGATCTGGCACACAGATGGAATCTTGAAAGAATGGGGTGGTGGAGAGGGACAATGGCATGGCCTCCAGCACAATGTTTATAAGAATATCCTCCTGGAGATGTGGGTCTCTGTAGGGTGGATGTATGGTCTCAATTCCACCCTCGGATGTGGATCAAACAATATTGTCAGCAGTCCTCCTTTTTAAAAGGCCGTTGGGAGTTGCAGAATTACTTAGAAATGAGGTTTCTGCTAATAAGACCAGCAATGACGACTTTGGCTTTGTGTGGTTTTTTGGTAGCCAGGGTGGTGGTTAAAAGGAACAAAAACTAATGCACAGTTCCAAATTACTCTTCTTATATCAAGGTCAGTACCTTGCTTATATTTTCTAAATTCTATTCCAGTTGGTTTTATTCATTCATTCGACAATATTCATTGAGACCCTGTTATGTGCAAGGGATCATGAGGTTATAAAGATGAATAAGACACACATCCTTTGTTTGCAATAGAAACACTGGGATCTTTCATTTACTTTTCAAATTAAATACACACATATATCTCAACTTGCTACAATAGCAAAGGATGAAATCAATAATTAAAGGGCCTTTCCCATTGCTCAGTGATGATAAAGTGGGAATGCTTGCTTATTAACACACTTCTTAGGCCTATCTGCACCAATCTAAATGGTAACAGAACACTCCAGTGATCAGAGATAACCTCCAGATGAAGGGCATATAAAAGCTGAAAATGGTTTATGTCTGTGGCAGTGACAAGACAGCTAAAAGTACTCAGTAAAACTTCTACATGGAATTTCATCTTTAGCATGTAAAGGAATGTCTGCAAGTCCTACTTATGGTTTGGCTCTTCCTAGTGAAAAAGCCAATGAGCCATTTCTCATTTAGACAATGACCTTTTAGAAGATTCTCTTAAAGCCATCATTATAGGGTCCTTGATGTGCTCAATTCCCATTTCCTTGAAGGCAAAGAAGAAATGAGCTTAAATTACAAGCTGGATCAAAAGGAAGACCCGGAGAATATGTACCATTGAAATAAGAATGATGGTATATGGTTAAGAGATAGAAATGTAGCTACTTGTCCTACAAGGTTTAAGTGATCAAGGGAGAGGGGAGGACTAAATAACCTCTGGATTTACTTTCTCCCCACGAGTCTATGCAGATTTTATTTGCTTTAGTGATTTCTTACTGAATTAAACTAATAACGAAATCAAGGCCTAAAAAAAAGAACAATTGTAAGATGGATAGCACAGCACAGAGCAAAGTGTGCTGGACAATCCGTATGACCATGGGCAAGTCCAATTAGAGAAGTGACACGGTATACAGTGAATGGAACCTGGGCCCAGGTCCCAAAAGGCTTAGGCACAAATCCTGTCTGGAACACTCATTTTGTGCTGGAAGGCGACACAACCCCAGGGAAGAATGATGTGTTTGGAGTCAGAGGGTCTGCACGCAAGTCCAGGTTCTGCTGTGACTTCCCCTTTCTAGGCATTTTCCTCAACAATACTCCACTCTGAGGTGGTTGAATGAGATGACCTCGAAGCTTCCTTCCATCTCTAAATTTTGAACAGCTTTGTCCAGAAGGCAAGTCATTAACCTCGCTGAATCTGAGTTCCTTCACCTATAAAATAGCAATAAAACCTTGTAGTGTCAACCTCAAAGGGCTGTGAGGAAGTTCAAATGGAGTAATGGATGACAGCTCTGCAAACCTTAAAGCAATCTACAAATATGAGCTATCCATAGGTCACTCCTACTCAAATGTAAGCTACTTAAGGGCAGGGACCATGTCCCTTTAATGTTTTCTTCAGCACCAAGGGCAGTGCCTGGCACAGAGCAACCTCTTGGTCAGAGTCAACTCTCCACAGCTTTCTGTTACAGGTGGGTTACAAGTCACATGAGGCAAATGAAAAAAGTTCCCACAACTAAGAAATCACAGGTTCTTAGACTGGCAGTTGTGGTTGGTTTTCTTGGCAGAGATACTGGAGTGGTTCACCATTTCCTTCTCCAGCTCATTTTACAAATGAGGAAACTGAGGTAAACAGGGTAAAGTGACTTGCCCAGGATCACACAGCTTCTAAGTGTCTGAGGCCAGATTTGAACTCAGAAAAATAAGTCTTCCTTGACTCTAGGCCCAGTGCTCTGTGCACTATGGTGCCACCTACCTGCCCCATGCTGACATACAGTAGGGTAATCCCAGCACTGAACCCTTACCCTCTTCTCACACATTCCCATGAGAACATAAGTTCTTGGAGAGCAGGGACTATTTTTGCTTTTTCTTTGTGTCTACACTGTAATATTCTGTTGCAATATACACTCATCAAAAACAGTGTCTGAGATTAATAAGTGATTCTTAATTTATGAGCTGCTCCCACTAAGTGACAACATGTATACTGCTGGAATTGGAGTCGACTGAAATCCTGCTTAAGATCCTCACTAGCTTTGTGACCCTGGATAAGTCACCCAGCTACTCTCAGCTTCCGTTTCCTCATTAGCAAAGTGAGGGAGTGGTCATCAGTAGGCTCTAAGGCCCTTTCTAACTCTGACTCTCTAATCCCATGAACAAGTAGAGAAATGATACTTCATGCTCACGTAGCACTTTGGGGGAAAGTATCTTTGCCACTTAACTTCATTTACAAATCTCCTACAGCAAGAGAAACCAAAGGCTTCCAATGTAAAGAATACAACTGACCAAAAACTCTAAAATTATGTATATGCTCAGTGATCCCACTATTAGATCTATACTCCAAAGAGAGCAAAGAAAAAAAGTATGTACAAAATGTACCAAAGAACATACAAAAACATTTCCAGCAGCTCTTTCTGGGGTGGGAAGGAAACTGAGAGGGTACCAATCAATTGGGGAATGGCTAAACAAGCTACGGTATATAAATGTAATAGAACACTATTGCGTGTAAAAAGCTATATGGTTTTAGAGACTGGATGGTTTCAGAGATACCTGGTGGCCGTTATCTAATGAACCCCAGGATTCTCTTCCTATTTCTTCAAGAGTACAGTGTCCCACTCAATCTTCCTCTCCATCCCAATACTTCTGCCCTCATGCTAAGGGACCTCAACATACGTGTTAATGCTCTCTCGGATACCCTAATTTTGTGGTTCTTCTATCTATTCAATCCTCATTACCTGCTCATTCCATTCCACCTCAGCTACTTACAGAGATGGGTATATCCTGGATCTTGCCAGTACAATGTTACTGACCCCTTCCCTATCTTGACCCCTTGGTATGACTACAGTATCCTCCCTTGTCCCATAGCTCTACACTATTCTCTAGAGTGGAATTCTTTGCACCCCTGTCTTATCACCAGTCATGCTTGCCAAACCCCAATCTTCAATTATGCCCACTATCTGGCTTTCATTCTTATCCACATGCTGTTAAATGGAACTAATGAAAGCAGAGAAACTGTCATGATTGGGTCTCCTGCATAATCTCCACTGGGCCCTCACAAAAGCAGTGAGCATTCTGCTCCTTTGTAATTCATTGGCTCTCCCACACTCCATAGTGGCTGTTCCAAAGCTTCTCAACTCTCTTCAATGCTCCCAAAGCACCTTTCTCCTTCACTTCATATTCTCTGATAAGCACCTCACCTCTTACTCACTGAAAAAGCTGAAGGCATCCGCCAAGATTCCCTCAGCTCCCCTCTTTCTCATCTCACATCACTTTGGCATATTCTTCTATTACCTCCTCCTTTACTCCAGAACACATGAAGAGATGGCTTTTTGACACACTAAGCCAAACTCCTCTCCAAGCATCCTTGATCCCATTCCATTAAAGCTTCTCCAGCAGACTGCCCATTCTATTAACCTCACTCTCTCTAATCTTCAGTCTCTCCCTAACTACTGGACCCTCCCCTGCTGCCAACAAATAAGTTCATTTTCCTTCATCCTTCACTTGATCTAACAATCCCTGCTAGCTATCATCCTATGTCTCTCTGCCCTCGTCAACTAAATGCCTTGAGGAAACCATCTATGATTATATATAAGAGGACACATCCTGTCATTCATTTCTAAAGCCTCTGCAATCTGGCTTCCAACCTCATACGTCAAGTGAAATTGTTCCCTCCAAGTTTCCAATGACCTTATAATAACTGAATCTAAGGGCTGTTTCTCACCCCTCCTCTTTCTTGATCTTTCTGCAGTATTTAACACTGTTGGGCGCTCTCTCCCTTCTAGGTTTTTGGGACACTACTCTCTCCTAGTCTTCCTATCTGACTGTTCCTTCTCAGTCTTAGATCTTAAAACATGTCATGCCCATTAACTGTGTGGGTCTCCTATGAGTGTCTTAAGCCCTCTTCTCTCACTATTCTTTCTCACTTGGTGATACATCAGCTCCCATAGGTTTAATTATTATCTTTCTGCAAATGAATCCCATATCTACATATTCAGCCCTGGTAGCTCTATTGAGCTCCAGCCCCATATCATCACTTGCCTTTTAGCTATTGAAATGAATGTTCCCTAAGCATCTCAAACTCAAGCTATCCAGAATAGAATCCATTATTTTCTTCCCAAAATGCACCTCTCTTCTGAACTTCCCTGTTATTGTCAACAATGACGTCCTTCAAGTTGCCCAGGCTAACAGCCTCCAGGTCATCCTCAACCTCTCATGCTCACTCACCCAACATAATAAACCCTTTGTCAAATCTTACCATTTCTACTTTCACATTTCTCATAGACCTCTTCCCTCCACTTCCTGTAAGTTCTCATCATCTCTCTTGGATTACTCCAATAACCTAATTGGTCTCCCTATCTCAAAGTCTCTTCCCTATCCAATCCAGCCTCCATTCTGCTACTGAAGTGATTTTTCTAAAGCATAGGCCTGACTATATCATACTCCAAATAAGTAAACTAAATTAATTCCCTGTTGCCTTGAGTATCAAATATAAATTCTCAATATGTCACTTAAGGCTCTTTACAACCTGGCTCTTTCGTACCTTTCTAATCTTTTCACACTTTTCTCCCATCTACACACTTTATGTTCTATCCACCTTGGCCTCCTGATTTTATCTTAACTACTACACTCCATTTCCTGACTCGGGGCCTTTGCACTGGCTAGGCCCCCATTCCTAAAATACTTTCCCTCCTCATCACCACATCACAGTTTCTCTGGCTAGTACCTTCTCTTTGGGATGATTATGTTTCCCATAGACAGTATCTGATTTTGTATGAGACTAGTTACTTTCATGTTTGTTTCCTTAATTACAGTGTAAGCTCCTTGAAGGGAAAAACTGTCTTTACCTGTCTTTATATCCCTAGCATATAGCAAAGTGCCTGGTACATAGTAAGTATTTAATAAATGCTTGTTGAATGACTGACATTTAATTTATCAACAAATCAACCAACCAATTATTTATCAAACATCTACGATGTACTCAAGACTGCAGAGAATATGATAGCTTAAGACATGGTCTATTACCTGAGGGAGGTCATAAGGAAACAATGGACAAGAAACAAATTAAACTATATGACTATATAATTATGTGTAAACTAGAATTACATTAGAATGTTAGAGAAAAAAGGACAAACCTTGGCAAAGGTAATCACAAAATTATTCCTAGGGAGGCAGGAATTAAGAATTGGGATTGAGAAAGGTGAAGAGAACATTTCAGGTAGGGAGAAGTGAAATGAAAAAAGGCACAAACTCAGGAAGGAGTGTGCCACATGTAAAGAAGCCTGTCGATAGTGCTCAATTACCTACAAGTAGAATCATACTTGCATTAATAAATTCTCCTAAGAAGTCCGACTTTGCCACCAGGAATCAGAGACTCCAAGTGCCCTCTTCCCATACCTGCAAGGAGTTCACTATAACCTGTAGTGTATAAAAGACCTTTAATGGCCTTGAATGTTTATAAGACTTTATCCCACAAATGAATTGAAAAAGTCACAATATCAATCCAATATGCAAAATAAAAGGAGGCCAAGCTCAAAGTCATTTATTTAATAAAGATGACTGACTTGACGATGATTTGATGATGATGCAAAGTGCTATGGAAACATAATGTGCTTTGCAAATGTCAGACAATAGCAATAATGAAGATCCAAGCACAGCCACGCACGACAGCCATGATGCTGTCTCTTTATCCCAAATGAAGCATCTATCTGACCAAGGGGTGACATCAGAGAGGGAGGGGAACACAAACTGAATGCTGGCAGCCCAAAAGTCATTAGATTTTTATTCAAAATACTTCCAGAGCAAAGTGAATGGAAAATTCCCCAAGACACAGGGATTTCTATAAAACCTGGGTTCCCCCCACCCTTTTCTTTTCTTAATTTTGGTGGTTGTTTCTAGCGGATCTTTTCAACATCTGTAAATCAACCTTTGGAAGCACAGCATAACATACCAAATGATCACTCCAACCCTCTGCCCATTCAGAGGATGTCAGTCTATGGTGCAGTGAATCATCACTGCATTGCACCCAGATGGGTGTGGAAGGACAGCTAGGAAATGAGGAAATAAGCAGTTGCTGAAGCCAGCCCGACAGCTTAATGTGGCCTGCAATCGTCTTCCTCCCTGCACGCTCCGAAGACTGGATTTGGGGAGAGCTCTGGAAGCTTTTTTGCTCTTTTTCTCATCCTGCAATAAGTGGTCTTTGTAGTCATGATTAAGTCAGTGAACTCAGGCCATTCTTTAAAAATCTTAGATCTATGCTAGTAAAGGCAATTTTTGCATTGGTTCCCAAGACCAAAGAAATTGTGGAATCAGTAATACCTGAGTTCAAAACCTAATTCAGACCCTTAACATGTTGCATGATCAAAGACAAGTCTCCTAAATTCTCTGAGTCAGTTTGCTCATTTGTAAAATTAGGGAAGTTAGATCTGATGGTCTTTAATGTCTCTTCCAGGTCGAAAATCTCAGATGCTGACTCTTGATTTGTTCAGAGCTCGAAGCACTACAGAGAGAGGTGTTTATATTGCCTTTTAGGGAACAGAGATCCTATGCCAGTCCAAATGGAACCTGCTACAGGCTCTTGAAGTGCAGAGGTGGGGATTCAATCCTGATTGGCAAGGAAAAGGAGGAAGTCAGAAATCTGAGGAGTTAGGGATCAAGGAAAAGCTCAAGAAGGCAACAAGAAGGCATTCTTCCAAAAGCCAGAGCACAGCCTCTGTCTCCTCGACTCTCCTGGAAACCCTTCTGTCTTTCCTCCGTCCTAGATATCAAAGGTTCTATTTCACAAGACTACAATTAGCCTACAAAAGTGAGAATCAAGTCAAGCCATTCCACAGGATGAGGGGAAAATGATTTTAAAACAACAAAAAGTTTTTGCAAAATATAAGGCATAAAGTTATTAAACAACATACACACTGATGATCATTATGATGATGATGCTAATAACAGCTTACTTTATATAATAAGTTAGGATTTACATAATTGTCTCACTGCTGCCCAAGAACAACCCTATGAATCAGGTGTTCTCACTCCATTGTGCAGATGAGGAAACAGCTTCAGAGAGGTTAAGTGACAGAACTTTAGTCACATAACCAGTCCTTAGCCAGTTTTGGCTTTTGTGATAACAAATATACCCTTGGGTAGTTCACAGAATCAATTAAAAGAATTATCTTTTCTCCAAATGCATCAGGTCTGACAAACAAATAATGATATATTTCCATATGGTCCCACTTGAAGGCATGGGGTGAATTCAATAACCTATCTCCTGAGGAATATGTGACAGTACCCTATCTGGTAGAGATCCCTATTTGGTAGGTAATATAATACTAGTTAATAATAGCTAACATTTACATACTGCCTGCCATGAGCAAGGCACCGTGCTAAGCGCTTTTCAAATATCATCTCATCTGATCCTTAGAACAACCCTCAAAGGAAAGTATGTGATTATCCCCATTTTATTATTGAGGAAACTGAGCCAAGCAGAGGTTAAGTGACCTAGCTCAGGGAGACATAGCTAGTGGCTAGTGTTTGAAGCTGAATCTGAACTATGGTCTCCTTGACTCCCAGCCCAGGACTCTAGTCACCTAGTCACCTCTGCTCCTCAGCTTCCTATCAGGGCTCTCTGAAAAAGTTAAGCGAGACACGTCTTAGAAAGCTCTTGAAACACCTGAGAAAAATGAGCTCTTTCAAAATGTATTATGCTTGAGAACACACATCATGATCACCAACCCAAATTCCCTGAGATGATAAATGAAGGAGCTATTATTCAGCCATCCCTGCAAAAAAACAGGAGGATTTAAAATTCACTAGTTTTAATTATACAAAGATCAAGAGTTACATCTACATTTTTGAGATTTAATACATAATTCCTACATATAAGCTAACTTGCATTTTGAGAAATCCATTTTAAAACATGAAAAAAGTTCAACTCAAAATAGCAACAGCAGCACAGGGCCAATGTTTGGAAAATTTTCAGGCCCTATTGTTTATTGGCAGGCCAACTGATTTTAATAAAAAAATATGGTTGCAATTTGAAGAAAAGCACATCACTTTTATGTTTTGCATAAGAAAAGTCTCTACAAGGCAGCCTCTGGGGCACTCAAAAAAGAGAGATTCTGAAATGGCCACAGCGTCCTCTGGCCAAGAGCCCTAATCGACAACTAAAAGATGTGGGTAACAAACTATTCCAACGATCCACAACAAGTGAAATCGGATGTAGAAAAATATGTTCTCAACATTTACTTCTGCTTATGATGAAACTAGAAACATACGACCCCAAACAGCCTATTGTGTGAACTGGTAATTAAGCATCTACAGATGGCCCATGGGGCGGATCTTTTCCACTCAGCTCCAGCAAAGGTCAGAGCATGGCTAGGTGACCACAGCCGCCCAAGCACTTTGGGAAGTGACACAGTGTCCCAGAGGTTGACGTGCCCACTCCTACTCAAGACAGTAGTTGTTTATGTCTCATAAAAGCCAGTGAGTATGGAAGAGGGAGACAATTGTGTTGCTGCTCATTTTACAATTTATTTTCTTAAAATGAAGAATCAGGGTAAAAGAAGCAGTAATGAATGACATGAGAAAAATCAGGTCACATCTTCAAGAGCCAGCTGAGGATGCACACTGAGCCCAGAAGACTGGGGTTTGTCAACACAATGGAAAGCACCCTGGCCTTGGGAGTCAGGGACCTCCAAATCCAGCTTCAAACACTTATGCCTGTGGGAACGTGGACAAGTCATTCCTGTGGAAATGAGGGCGTTGGGCAGATGATCTCAACGGTCCCTTCCAACTCACAATCTAGGATACTTAGGTAACCTTCTTTTGGCTCCACATAGTGCAATGAAGCATCTGGAGAGGGAATGCCTTGGACTCTCAAAGGGTTTTACCATTATTTTTAGGGACCTTTATCTACCTTCTGATTTCTTCTGAAATCCATCAGGTGTGAGCAGAGATGATCAATGGATTTCCTGAGGTCCCAAGGCAATATAATGACAGAGCTCAAGCTGCCCGCCCACCAGAGCTGTCCCATAGAGGTTTGCCCTGCCTCCACTGCTGAGCCCAAGGCTCATTTGTTACCTGCTTGGACATGGCAGGTAATTCTAATACCAAGGCGAGATTTCCAGCAGTCCACCTAAACTGGTCAAGAAGAAATGGCATTCAGAAGGCCAGACAGTTAAGAGAAGGAGGCAGGTAGCTCATAGATCCAGACCAAATCAGAAGCCAGAAGAACACTGCTTTCTCTTCCTGGACAAACCTGCTGAACACAAATCTTTCCGTCTCTCTCCTTATCTCTGCAATATGATGCTACCCCAAATCCACCTCGGAGGGAGAGGCTATAGATCAAGAGGTCACTGCAAAGTCCTTTACCACTTTTAGCACACCAGGGATAGTCAGCTGCCTAATCAATAAAGAAAAGCGCGGTTCCTGCTAATGTCTAGAAACACAGGGCAGTAACAACAGAAGAAAAATCCAGTAATGAACGTTAAAGAAAGTGAGCAATGAGGCCTATTGGGAGAATATTACTATCACTGGTGAGATAATAAACCAAGAAAAAAAGTAGGACAGGAACGAAAAAACTGTCTTCATTGAAAAATGAGCAGGTCACAAGTGAAACTGCTTCCTGGGAAAAGGAAAGAGCCACATGAGAACAGAGAGCCTGTAATGAGAGGAAGGCGGCCACACGGTAAGGGGCAGACACTCTAGAGGACTCTAGGGCAGTACTGGGCATTGACAGAGGATCTGATGCTGACGAGGCTCTGCCCATCATATGGATTCTCTCTCAGAGGCCTACTCTGAGGAAGATCCCAGGAAGGAGTTCTCCTGGCTCTGCTTCTAACTCTCCTGACTTGGTCACCATGCCTCAGTTGCCTTCTTGTCCTGGAAGATCCCTCCACCACTTTGGTCTCTTCTTCCCAGTGGGGAATTCCTCAGGAACCTACATTTTGAGGAAAGATCCAGACTGGCCATTCTTCACTCCTCTCCCAACTCTGCCTCTGCCCCTGGATTTCACCACCTTTCCCTCCCCATCCCCATCCCCAGCTTCTCAGTTCCTTTTTATGTATATCTTCCCCAGTTAGATAAGCTCCTTGAGGTCAGAGACTTCTTTTTTGCTCACAGCTAGGTAGCGCAGTAGATAGAGTTATAGGCCTAAAATTAGGAAGACTCATCTTCCTGAGGTCAAATCTGGCCTCAGACACTTACTAGCTGTATGATCCTGGGCAAGTCACTTAACCCTGTTTGCCTCAGTTTCCTCATCTGTAAAATGAACTGGAGAAGGAAATGGCAAACCACTCCAGTTTCTCTGCAAAGAAAACACCAAGTGGGGTCACCAAGAGTCAGACAGGTCTGAAACAACCGAACAGCAAGTTAAATGCTTAATAAATACTTGTCGACCATCTGGCTGAACAGGCCTCTGCCACCAGTCAATAGCTGTCATCATTTATAAGTGAAAACCAAGAGCAACTGAGTAAGGCCACGGCAGAGAGAGGCTTAACATCCCGACTCAAACTTTGTAACTGAAACACGAGGCACAGACCAAGAGATTCCAGTGCTCGACATTATCCACGAGGGAGGTTGCTGACAAACAGAAAGGCTCCATATATGGCCACATATTGCAAGCAACAAAGTCAATGCCCATGGACTGGGGAATGGCTACATTGTGGCGCATGAATATAATGGAACATTACTGTGTTGTAAGAAACAAGGAATATGATGAATACAAAGAAGAAAGGGAAGACTTACAAATGATGATCCAACTAAGCAGAGCCAAGAACACCATACACATAACAACCACAACCACATAAAGGGAAAGACGAAACCACAGACAATCCTGTGAAATGAACCAGAACCAGCTCGGCCTAGAAGCGCAGATACAAGAACACAGGAAGGGAACAACACACCCGGGGTTGGATCTTAGTTTTGATGCACCGATCGGTTTGGCTAAATAGTTTTCTCCCTCCTCATCTTAGCTATACAAGATAGTTTCCTGGGAGAGGACAGGGAAGGGATACTAAGCAAAATTTAGGCAATGGAAAAAAAAAAGATATCAATAACATTTATTGAAAAAAATAAAGGGGGCAGTCTGGCCATCCCAGGTATTAATGGGTGAAGAGCTGGGAGGCACTTGCAAGTCTTTAAGTCATGGAAAAATGGGCAAGGTCCTCTGGTCTTTAACGAAGTGGAACAGATATTGAGAAGAAGTTACAGAACCCCAAGTAATAAGCACCACAAGCAATTAAGAGGAACAAGCCAACCGAGACAAAGCTGATTGCTGTTCTGGTTTAATTACAAACTTAGAGTTTGAGGAGAATGTAATGTAGGCGATATAACTGGACTTTACAAGCCACGTTTGCACAATCTGGAGAGAGGATTAAAAGCAAATGAGGCACAAATCTACTCAGAATCGCAGAAAAGAATCCGACAAACACAAGCTTTCCTCAGCCCAAGAGGTTCCAAGACTTTCCTCTTGTTCCAAACTCAAGTTAGTTCCACTTCTAATTTCGTGAAGAACAGTACTGCTCCTTCCCACTCATTCCCAGTGTCTAATGATCAGGAAAGAGGAAAAAGTAAAGCCAGGAAGCCGGTGCTTCCTCCACTAGGGCACAAACCAGAGAAGGCCATGGAGAAAACTCCAAAGAGGGGGACCAGTGAAAGAAGATGGTCAATGCCAGAAACGCCACTGGACAAATGAACTGGAATCAGTCAGAACCCCAACCAGGCCTTCTCAGCTGAACTCATCTGAAAAAAAAAATGATTCAAAGAGGAAAAGTATCAGATGAACTAACGGTATGCAGCCAGCTCAGAAAAGCCCAACTTCCCACTAACACTGCTCTCGGTCCCGTTTTGGCCCACTCCACTCATGGTCCTCACTTGGTCCACAGCACATGAGCCTTCCTCTGTCCCTTCCAGACTCACTAGTCAAACTCCTAAAAGGAGAGCCTTAATGCTCATTGTCACTAGCTTCAAGAAAAGGTACTAAATTGCCAGTAAAAGTGGAAGTTAATCCAAGAACAATATGCAGACTACATCCTGGCTTCAAGCATTGCCTAGAGCTAGAGTTGCAGACAAAAATTGGGCATGGGCCAGACTTTCAAAAAGCTCCCCATCTAGTTGGGAAGACAGAACCGACAATTCACTTCAATAAAGAGCTCTGGGGGCTTCTGGGTGAAAGCCATTGTGCTCGGCAGCCTGGGGTAACAGAGGTTATCTTGAGCCCACTTCAAGCACAGCCCCCTCCATGAGGCTTTTCCTGACCTGTCAGCATCATCCACTGGAGCCTCTTCCTCAGAATTCTTTTCTAGTTGCTTGGGACATAGTTTGCATGGGCCTAGACAACTAATCGAATGAATGAATCAATGAACGAACACTTATTAAGTGTCTGCCATGCACCAAACTGCTAGGATACAATTGCAAAAAGCAAGAAAAGTCCTGCTCTCAAGAAGCTAGCATTCTAATAAACGGTGTGTGTACATTTTTTAGTATGATACGATGTACATGCTTTGAGGGCAAAGACTGGAATTTTTGTCCTTGCATCTCCAGCACCTCGAACAGAACCTAATGGGCACACAATAAAATATTTACTAATTGATCTGGTAAAAATAACTGTAAAGGGAAGAGGGAAAGTAAAACAACATGACATGGAGCATTTAGAGAGTTTTAAGGTTTGCAAAGCACTTGCCATGCTGTATCCAAAGATGCTCATAATAATTTGATTAGGTAGGCAGTACTGTCCCCAGGAAACTGAGTCTGAGAGAGGTTAAGTGACTTGTCCAGGACTGCACAGCTCTTAGGGCCCTGAGGCAGGATTCAACCAAAGGTCTTTCTGACTCCGAGTCTAGCACTTTACTACCAGGCCACCTAGAAACCTGAAGATAGAGAGATCATGAAATTCGCCTTTGTTTTTGCAGATTGGTACGGTGGCCTTCATGGAAGTAAGTCTTGAGGAGGAAAAAATAAAGGTTTCAATAAGCAGAACTAAAAAGAGAATGCAAACATGGGCTAGCAGAACACATTCAAATGGGGGAGTCCAGAAGAGAGCAGAGTCACCATCAATTTTAAAGCAAAGGCCTGCCAGAAGTACTGATCAGAAGGATCGCTTTAAGGAGAGCTTGAGGATGGAAATGGAGAGGGAAGACTACAAAGACAAGCCCAGTGGGTCAGTCTGTCACAGCAACTACGAAATAAAGTCAGAATTCCGTTGAAGAAGAGGGAATGATCTTGAATGCGCCACTGTGAACTTTGACCTTTAATCTGTGGGCAGTGGGATGTCCAATATTACATGCTAGGAGCAATTCCAAACAGCAACGGGCAAAGATCCATTACACAAAAAAGCTCAGAGACAAGCTGGCAACAAGAAGGAAATAAAAGGAGACTAAATACAGGGAAAGACAAACAAATACGTCTAGAAGACAATAATGCAAAACAGAATCCCGCTCGTAAGGCAAAATGGGCAAGAGGCAGCAGCTGAAGGAAAGAGAATCTAGAGTCTCAAGAGCGCACTCGAAGAGCGTGTGCAGCGGAACAGAGCGAAACCTGGCCAGCAGCATCAGGGACCCAGCACGAGGCGCACCTCAGGACCTCTGGAGGAGTGCCTGGACCTTCTCTCAACTCCTCTTCTCCTCTCTTCACATCACCCCCACCCAGATGTGGGTCAGGTGACATGAAGCGACATACCTTTGCTACGACCTGCTCCTTCACCCCCTTCCACGTGCACACGTAATCCCACTCCATCCGCTTTTCTCCAGCAGACTGTCCCTCCCCCTAACTCCCAAATTATCCTGACTTTCTCACTAATCTTCAATCAAGTCCTATCTACTGGCTCCTTCATTAATGCCTATGATGGTAGTAGCGGTGGTGGTAGTGGTGGTGGTGGTAGTGGTAGTAGTAGTGGCAGTAACATGGCAGCAGCAGCAGCTAACATTCACGTAGTGCTTATCACATGCACTGTTAAGTGCTTTAGAATCACCATCTCATTTGATCTTCAAAACAACCCTGGGAGTGGGGTAGGTGCTAATATTACCTCTATTTCGCTGATGAAGAAACTGAGGCAGAGAGAGGTTAAGTGACTTGCCCAGGGCCACACAGCTAGTCTGTGTCTGAGGCCCAGAGCTCCATCCGCTGGGCCACCATCTCTCTCCCATCCTCAAACAACCTTCATTTGACTCACTGATTCCCATTATCATCCTATATCTCCCCTCTCTTTCATGGCTCAACACCCTGAGAAGCTGGTCCACACTGTGTACCTCCCTCCACTTCTCACAGCCGTGGCAGGGCTTCTGAACTCATCATTCGATTGAAGCTGCTCTCTTCCAAGTTAACAGTGATCTCCTGACGGCCCCCATCTACCTCCCTTTTCACCTTTCCTCACCCCTCTTTGGCCTGTGACGCTGCTGGTCGCCCTCTCTTCTCTCCAGGTTTTCAGGACACTGTTCCCTCCTAGTTCTCCTCCCACCTGACCAATCCATCTATGTCTCCTTTACTGCAACTTCATTATAGCCATGCTTATTAAATGTGGGATCCCCCAAGATTCTATCCTTGGCCCTCTTCTCTTCTCCTTCTAAACTCTCTCCCTTGGGAATAATATCAGTTCTTGTGGTTTCAATTCTCACCTCTACGGAGATGACTCTTGGATCTCCTTGTCCAGCCCTAATCTCTCTGTAGAAAGAGGGTAGATCTATCGTCCCCAAAATACCACAGAAAATGTATTTTGTGATCTTAAAATGTTACATTAATAGAAAGTACACACACAAGAACAAATTAGAGACGTGGCAATGCTAAGTAGTTCAGGGGCACAATGAAAACCCATTCAGCACCACCACCTAGACCTGCCTGTTAACAGTCTCGGTTCCATTTATGCTTTGGACAACCATTTCCCATCCTGTCGTCACACTGGGGTATGCCCTGAAAGCTGGCTGAAAATCACACTCAAAAGATGTTTTTTACTCTCATGGGAATGTATGTTTGTAGCCTTTCCCTTTACATGGTGACCTCCATCATTCAGGCAGTCACTGGCAGCCATATGGGAAAGTCAACAATCACAGAGAGAAAGAAACTGAAATGACAGGAACCAGTAAGACAGAGCTTGGTGTTCCTGTTGCTGGGCATTCATTTCTGAAAAGGACCAATGATTTCACAGGGGGATGACTTGACTTCATGTGAATTGCATTTAAGTGAGGCAGGGCTGCACAAAATCATTGGCCTCACTCTCTCTTCCAGAGTCATCAGAGTCCAGAGCAAGACAAAGCCAAGATGATTGGTGATGGCCCAGAATGTCTCAGCCTGCCTCCAAGAAGGTCCTGTGCTTTATGAGCAAAGCAAAATCAGTGGCCCAATGGAAATAGGAGATGGGCAAATCGAGAGACATTTCCACCCCAAAAGTTCAAATGGACTATTTGTGCCCAACCTGGGATAGAGCCTTCTGAGCTCATATTGGTATGATCATCCACAGCCAGACATACTGTACCTGACCCCGACATCATGATGTCATTTGGTCCTCTTTGAGTCTCTGCCAGAACAACCCCATGCCCCTCCCCCTGCCCTGCCCTTCTGTGGCAAAAAGAAGCATAAATCAATTCCACGCCACCCCCCCAAAAAAAAAATACCGTGTGGAAAAGGTAAGGATACAGGAAAGTAGAAGCCCGCTCTGCCTGGGGTGGCAGTCACTCAGTAAATATTTATCAAGCACATACTATGTGCCAGGAACTGGGGGATAAAAAGAGGCAAAAGACAATGCCTGCTCTCAGGAGCTCACAGAGTAATGGGGAAGCAACACACGAGCAATGAGGGACAAACAAGCTATAGGCAGGATAAATGGGAAATAACCAATGGAGGGAAGGCACTAGAATGAAGGAGGCCTGGGAAAGGCTTCCCATAGAATAGGGCTGTCCAAAATACAGGCCCCCACTGCTGCCCCAGTGCAACTTATGCGGCCCGCCTACAAGTATAGAAATTTACATAAATGCTTTAGTAAAGGAAGCCGAGCTACCGCAGAGTTCTCACTAACATGGCAAATCAAAATATATTGTCTATTGTTTCAATAAAAACCTAAGGTTGGACAGTCCTGCTATAGAAGATGAGATTTTAGTTGGGCCATGAAGGAAGCCAGAAATTTAGGAGCTAAAGAGGAGGAGGGAGTACATTCCAGGCACGGGGTGGGGCAGCCAGTGAAAACGCCCAGAGTTGGAGGAGTGTCAAGTTTGGGGAACAGCACAGAGGTCAGTATCACTGGATCACCGAGTACATGAAGGATTATAAGGTGTAGGAAAACTGGAAAAGGATTGGAGGAGGTTATGAAAAGCTTTGAACTCCAGAGTATTTTATATTTTATACTGGAGGTGATAGCGAACCACTGGAGTTTATTAGATAGAGGAGATCATTTTGACAGTTGAGTAGAAAATGGGATGAAGGAGGAAAGATTTGTGGCAGGGAGCCCAACCAACAAGCCATTGCAATACTCCAAGCACCAGGTGATGAGGTCCTGGAACAAGGAAGTATTGAAGCAGAGAAGGAGGTATATGTGAAAGATGTTAAGGTAAAATCAACACATGTTGGCAGCAGGCTTTGTTGCAACAACATTCAGCCAGAGAACTCAGGAATGGAGAAAACTGGGACATAATGCCAGCATATGTGTGGGGATTTGCCAGGTCTAAAGCAAAGGGTATTGACATCCAATTGAAACTAGTTCTGTGCCCCCAAAAGTCATCTGGGGGAGAGAGGCTAAGGCTGGGGAAAAGTAAACTCTTCACATTTGAGAAGGCTGAGACTGCTTTGAAGTACTTTATCTGGGAAATCTACCATCAAAGAGGGAGTCAAAAAATGAACAGTAGGGGAATATTAGAAGGAAAAGGTTGTGCACAAACAAATCCAACAAAACTACGTTTAAAAGAGGAAAAAATGATTAGGAAAAAATCTGTATTGCATGTTTCCCTGATTAACGTCTCACTTCTAAGATATATAAGGAAATGATTCAAATTTATAAGAATAAAAATCATGCATAGGAGCCAGGGAAAGACTTGAGGCAGGAAGACTAACCAGTGGGCTACTGCAATATGCCAGGCCTGAGGTGATGAGGGCACATACTAGAGCAGCGGCAGTGTTAGAGGGGGGAAGGGCCATATGAGAGGTGTGTGAAAACAGAAACAACAAAAATCTGACAATCAATTTGATATATAGGCTGAGATTAAGGAGCAAAGAATGACACTGAGATTGCAAGCCTGAGAAATTGAAAGGATGGCAGTGCCTCAAAAGTAACAGGGAAGTTCAAAGGTAAACACTGGCCGGGGCGGGGGGAGGGGGAGGGGGAAGGTTGAGGAAAACCTAATAAGTTCAACTTGAAAAGCCAAGGGAACATTCCATTTGAGATGGTCCAAAAAAGTGGAGCTCATCAAAGCCACAAGAAAGGCTATTCTCTAGATGGAAAATTTGGGGAATCACCTGCATAGAAGAAAACAGAACCCATGGGGTATGATGAGATCACCAAGTAAGGTAGTATACAGGGAGGAGAGAAGGGGGCCCAGGATGAAGCCTTGGGGGATACTCAGTTAGTGGGTAGGGCATGTATGAACATCCAGCAAAAAAAGACTGAAGAACGGTCAGGCAAAGAGAACTAGGAAAGAATCGTGTCCTGAAAACCTAGAGAGAAGAGAATATCCAAGAGAAAAGGGTAATCAACAGTGTCAAAGGATACAGCAAAGTTGAGAATGAGAATTGAGAAAAGATTTGGCACGTAAGAGATCGCTGGCAATGTTGGCAAGGGTAATTTCAGTTGATTGATGAGGTCAAAAGCCATACTGCAAAAGATTTAGAAGAGACTGAGGAAAAGAAATGGGGGCACCAAGTGCAGACAGCCTTATCAAGGAATTTAGCCAAGAAGAATATCCAGTCCTGCTGTGTTAAGGAGCTTTCCTCAAGAATGTGAAGAGCCATCATATGAGAGGAATATGACTTGCTCAGCTTAACTCGAGAGGGCAGAACAAGAGGCAAGTGTCAAAGAGAGACAAACTTAGACTTGGTATAAAGGAAAACTTCCTGAATAGATCTATCTAAAGATGCCTCCAAATAGTTCACATGTACACAGTACTTTAAGATTTACAAAGTACCTTTACAGATTGGATCACTGGATTGCTCATTGGGTCCTCAAATCATTCATAAATGTTGACAGAAATTGAAGCTCCCAAGGATTAAGTGATTTACCCAAGGTCACTCAGCTGGTAAATGGAAGAATGGTGGATGCTCCCATTCTAGAGGTCTTTAAATCAAGACTGGAAGAATCCTTTCAAGGATGCTGTAGAAGGGATACCTGTGCTGGATGGCCTACACAGCCCCTGACAGCTCTGGGATTCCGAGGGAAAGGTCCCTTCAAGAGGCAGTGCAAGCTAAGAACATAAACAAGGTCGATAAGGGTCGAGATAAACAGAAGAGCAGGATGAGTCATAAAATATCACTACCTTTGAAAGATGACACAGTGAAAGGTGACCATGCAAACAAATTATCCCTTGCTGACACTGTTAGAGGCTAAAGAGTGACTGGGTTGGATAAACCACTGGTTCAACTCACTCTGAAATTTCTTACACAAAATTGTTTAAAATTTTTATTTTTTAAATCATGTGTGTGTGTGTGTGTGTGTGTGTGTAAACATCCTGAATTTTTTCAGCAGCTATTTTTCTCTTGCATATTTACAAAAGTCTACAAAAGCGTTAAGATTTTTCTGTTCTCAAGCCACTGCTCTACACAAGCTCCCATCAATAAATTACATCTTCTTTATTGGTCTCAGTTACTTTGCTTTCCCCCTTCCCCTCTGAAACAACACATGCTTAACAACTTGTAATAAATTAAAGAAATGAAAGCAAGAGCTGATAAATCCATCTCCAATTCAGCGACCCAGCCTACCAGGCTAATCCAACAAAAGATTGAATACTAAAAACTTCAATAAATTTGGGGGCGTTCTTTGATGCAGTTCACCTGCAGTCCTTAAGTAGAAAGTTCCAGTTACCAAAAATGTGGCCATCACAAGAGTACAAGAAGGAATGGCATTTTTCCCCTCCCTCACAAATGTATGACCCTACCTACCCTAGAGCGAGGCTCTTATTTATGTAAAGGACTCTGGAGAAGATTCTTTCAATAACTTTCAGGATTTCTTCTCCTAAGAGATTCCAAATGAGCCTGAAACAGTCTTTACACATTTGTCCTATAATTAGATAAAGGAATACATTTCCAGAGTCTTAACAGCAATTCTGGTGAGTTCAGGGCTTTTAGTCATCTCTTTCAAGCGATTTATTGCCAAGAGTCAGAGAGGGACTGCAACCCTCCCTCATCCAGAGGGAGGGCAGGGAAACATCAGTTTCTTGTTTCTCCTAATATTCTTCTTCCAGATCTCCAACTCATGAGAAACTCCCTAGTGTAAAACATCTGGAAAGAGAATATTTTTCTAAATTCTTAAACATGTGCCAAGAACAGCTTTTGGCCACACCAGTCACCTCCAAATCCTTGCACACTTCAGAGATCCCAAATGTCAGACATGCTTCTAAGGTCATGGACCTTCCACTGAATTGTAGTAGCATCAGAGGGCTCCCTGATCCCTCCCCACTGGTATAAGACCACCACAGTAGGCTTGTCAGAAAGGTACCTCCAGGAACACCCTGACCTCCAGTTAACATTTGGTCAGCATTTATGCTAAACAATGGTTTCCAATTGAGTTTACTGTGGTTTCTTACTGAACTATAATTTTTCCATGTCTTCAAAGAGACTAAGCTTTTCCTATGTTCTGGCTATCCTTCAAAGTCTTCACTAATCTACCCCTCTCCCTCATCTTCACCTCCAAATCAACAGTAGCCTTTTACCAAACACCATAAATATCGCAGATCATGAATAATCACTGCTGCTACATATGTTCCTGAACATTACTAGAAAATGTCATTCAACACTCAAAATTGATTTGAAAAAAACTGGCCAATCAGTAATGAGAAATAACAAAAAAAAATGCAACATTTAGGCAAATGGATGTCCTCAATTACTTTTTTTTTTCTAGGAATAGAAGGAAAAATCAAATCCACAAATGGAAAGGAATGACATTTTCTTCTCTAATCCTGCTGGATTTACTGGGAAAAAGAAAAACACCAACATGAGCTGAACGTACCGATCCTTGGAATTTAGGGTTCATTTGAAAATATATAAAGAAATAGTTTTCTAGTTGATATATGTATCTATGCGTATATATCCTTAAACCTTATAAACTTTAAGGAATTAAAAAACATGAATATTTTGATGATTCAGGACAAAATAAGTGAAGAAAATATGTATTTTGAATCTAAGTGTCAAGTCTCTTTTCCAGTTGACACTGTATAACTTATGATGCCCTGAGGACAGCAATGTCTCTATTGGAGTAATGATCCAACAATTACTTATTTTATGTGTTGTGTGTTTGAAAATGGTGAAGAAATCATTGTAAGACACTCTGACTCCCATTAAGGGGATTTTTGTTGGTACATTAAACGATGAGAGAATAATACAAGACAGTATTAGCAAGGCAATAAGCACAACATCGACGATAACGGTGAATATGCCTAGGTAATTTTGTATCGCAAAATATGAGACTCTCCATATAGAAGGTATAAGGAGCAAAATATTTATTCAGACATCAGAGGACCGGATCCCATAACCAATAAGTCCAACCTATCCAAGCAGCAACCAACTCCCAAAACCAATAAGCCCACTTTATCATAACAGCAAGGAACTTAAAACACAATATTACAGCATGGAGCCTCATCATCTTATCAGCCTTCCACCCCCCTGCTGGGGTCTTGCCCCAACATACACACTCACAACACAGCACACATCAGCTCTTTCCCTCAGTTCTAACTGCTCTCTCTCCTCATTTCCTGTAACACACTTTCCTTTTCCTCTCAGCAACCTCCTCCTACCACATGTGATTTAGGCTTCCTGTGACATAAGCAGGTCACATGGCCTATTAATAGGTGGGAGAGATCTTCAAATATAAATTGTCATTACAGACAGTGTATGACTAAGTGTCAAACTGGTACTACATAGACAGGAACTAGAGGAAAGAGACTATTATGGGCTATAGAGCAGGGATTCTTAACTTGGAACATGAACCTTTAAAAAAAATATTGTTACAACTATGTTTCAATGTAATTGGTTTCCTTTGTAGTCCTATGTATTTTATTTTATGCACTTAAAAACATTATTCTGAGAAAGGGTCTGTGGGCTTCATCAAGTTGCCAAAGGGGTCCATTAAATAAAGAAGATTAAAACTTCTTGGCTAAAATGAAAACAAAGGCTTCATTTGGGAGGTGAAACATGAGGAAGGTGCTGGAAGAAGGGGAGGCTCTGGATTGGTGAAGAGGAGGAAGGAGGCCATTATAGGTAGTTACAACCATAAAGTCATAGAAAGAGAAATGACTGGAACTATGGTGCAGGAGGGATTCAAATGAGAATAAGACCAACTTGGCTAAAAAGTATTCATGTTTATAAAAGGACAGATAAGCATAGAAAAGATAGCATGAGAAGAAAAAAAAGATGTGTAGAAAAGTTTGAGCATGATATAGCAGGAAACTGCGAATAATTTTTCAAAAGAAGTATAACATGATAAAAGCAGTAATTTAGGAACAAAATTCCACGTAATCCAAAGCAAAACCAAGAGGTGCATGATGGACAAGAGTGGCTTGCAACATATTACTAATGAAGAGTGGCAGAGACAGGCATAAAGAATGTCAGATAAAAGTAGAACTGGAGAAGAAAAAGGCCAATCACATAACAAGACTGGAAGATAACCAATGGATAGTCTGTGTTCTACTGCAAATATCAAATCTGAAGGAAAAAAATATTTGTTTATATGAAACACATTTGAAACATATAATTAACACAGAATTAAAATGAGAAGCTGGAAGAGAACTTATACTTCAGAGGAATTGAAAAAAGTAAGGGTAGCAACCACAGACAAGAAAACAATAAAAATAAACAGTTTTAAAAGGTAAGCAAGAAAATTAAATTATATTTAAAGGTACAAAGATAATGAAATTACATCAATATTTATGTAACAAAGGAAGTGATAGCAAGATATTTAAGAGTAAGTCCAACTACAGAAAGAAAGAAGAAGCAAAACTATGATAGTTGGGGTCCTTGATGTGCATTTTTCATACCTAGACAAATCTAATAAAAAGTTTTTGTGTGTGTTTTTTTAAGTAAAGGATAAAATAGAATTGTAGAAAAGTTGAATATCACAGATGTTTGGTGATTACTAAAAGGGTATAAAAAAGAATATACTTATATTCAGGATGCATGGCACTAATACAAAAATTGACCACCATGAAAGTGGTGTTAAACTCAAAGAAAAATGTTTGGTTGCATATTAACTTACATAAACAAAAATTAACAATACCTATGTTGTATTACATTTGCATTTATTTTATTAAGCATTTCTCAATT
This sequence comes from Trichosurus vulpecula, assembly GCF_011100635.1. NCBI lineage: Eukaryota > Metazoa > Chordata > Mammalia > Diprotodontia > Phalangeridae > Trichosurus > Trichosurus vulpecula. The sequence goes on along the minus strand of NC_050575.1, from coordinate 433,135,768 downwards.
AAATTTAACACCTGATGCACAAGAACTTTTTTATGTCATAAAAAGAAAAACTAGAAATAGTAAAAAAAAAAAAATTCCATACTAGCCGCAACACAAAAATTATGAATAAGTCATTTTAAAAGTTTTATTGATGCCATTTGTTTTCATAACCATGCTTCAGAGACATTCCTCCCACTCCACTTCCACCACTAGCCATCTAGCTTTCCCTTGTAGCCAAAAAAAAAAAAAAAGCAAAATGAAACAAAACAAATATAATTACAGTGACAATATATGTAACTTTCTAATCCCAGCATTTTCCATCTTTCCAAAGAAAGGCTTATTTCCTCATCTCTTCTCTGGGATCAAATTTAAAAATTTACAATTACATAAGAGTGTGGCTCCCTTTTAGAGGTTGGCTTCATTTTGTTCTTCCCATCTTTTACACAAAAGAAGAGCATTTCAAGAAAAGATTCAAACTTACATGAAGAATAATTTAATCCTAAAGAATTAGTGGTGCAAAGAACAAATCATAGAAGCAAGAGATAATTTGATCCAGTACGATTTGATCTAACAAATGAGGAAAAAATAGCAAAACTAATTAGATGCAAAGAAAACCTTAAGCAAAATTGTAGATCTATAAATACCTGCATCAAGTAGAAAGTGAAAATTTAGTTGGGACTTAAAAGTCAGAGAAGTTAGGACTTGAAGATGAGGAGGGAGAGCATTCCAGGTGTGGGGGGACAGCCAGAGAAAATGCCTGGAGTCAAAGTATGGAGTATCTTATTCACAGAACAACAAGGAAGCCAGGAAATTCAATAAAGGTAAGAACTAAAACAAAGGCAAGAACTCAACACACTAAGTGGCAACCCAATCATACCAAAAAAGAATCCATCTTGCTGAGGAAATATAGATTTCCCTTTCAAGGGCCCAGTGGTTAAAAAGAATTTAAAGAGGAAAAAAAAGTGAGGGGAGAGGTGTTTTAACACGTTAAAGGGGACCTTTTCACATCCCTACGTTGTTCTTTGATTAATTCAATATTAGTATTAGAAACATTAACAACATAAATTAACAGGCTGTTGTTGCTGTGTCACTCATGATTCGGTGGACCATATTTTCCATTGGGTTTTCTTGGCAAAGATACTGGAGAGGTTTGCCATTTCCTTCTCCTGTGGATTAAGGCAAACACGTTAAGTGACTTGCCCAGGATCACACAGCTAGTAAGAGTCTGAGGCCCTATTCTGAACTCAAGTCTTCCTGACTCCAGGTCCAGCACTCTACCCACTGAGCCATCTAGCTACCTCAAAATTAACAGGTACAATCTAACAATTTTTGAGAAGACAAAACTACAAACTCAAAATAAGTCAACAAGAAATAGAATGTGATCTTGGGCCGCATTTAGGGAGCCACAAGTGCCCAGCACTAGGGAAGTGAAAGTCTCATTGTCCTCTGTCCTGGTCAGCTCGTGGGTGAAAGACAAGGTGTGGAGCTAGAGTATCCAAAACAGAAAGGGCCCTTGGATTACTGGTCACACATGAGGACTGGCTCAAGGATCTAGAGAGGAGACGAGTGAAGAAGAGCAGAGAGCTACCGTCACACATTTGAAGAGCCGTCAGCTGGAAGAGGACTGAGTCTCGTTATATCCAACAGTCCTGCCCAGCCCAATCTTACCACACAGTCACACCCCTAATGACCAGTTTAAGTTTCTCAAGTTTCCAAGCCAGGATTCTTCATTGGACCTACATACTGATGCTCACACAGTTTTTCTGTCACTATCAGCCATCAGTCTATGTGTAATAAGTGAATAAACCTCAGAGAAGGAATCAAAATAAAATGGAGAGTGGAATTTCCGGTCCTGAGAAAACAAAAGCAAAGAATCAGAAAACATTCAGGTCTTGCAATGGCAGCCCTTAAGTAAATGCCCCAGAATGCCATTGGGTCAGACTATGTTTCTGGTCATTTCCAATTCCTTAAACCTTTTTCATCATGATTTCTACTATTCTTGGCCTTCTCCAATTTTATTTATAAGGAAACTTCTGGTTGTAATCTTTCAATATTTAGAATTTTCTTTTTTTTTTTCTTTAAAATGATGAATTCTTAGGAGGAAATTACTAAACAAGTATATGTTAAGCACTTACTGTGTGCCCAGCATTAGAAATTGCCACAGCCACCTCAACCTCCAGCAACCTTCAGCAGTCACTACTGTGACTGGTCAGCAGCTACCAACATCGATGCAAGACCCTCCACCAGCAAAGGTCACAGTTCACCGAAGGTTTGGGTGATGGTTAGCTTTCTTTTAACAATAAAAGTACTTTTTAATTAAGGCATGGGCTTTTTTTTAGACAAAATACTATTGCACACTTAAAAGACTACAGTATAGTGTGAACATGTGGCACAGTGGCCAGAGTGCCAGGCCTGGAGTCCAGAAGACTCATCTTCCTGAGTTCAAATCTGGTCTCAGATACTGACTAGTGTGATCCTGGGAAAGTCACTAAACCTGTTTGCCTTAGTTTCCTCATCTGTAAAATGAGCTGGAGAAGGGAATGGCAAACCACTCCAATATCTCTGCCAAGTAAACCCCAAATGGGGTCATGAAGAGTCGGACATAACTAAAATGATTGAACAATAACAAACAGTGTAAACATAACTTTCATATGCACTGGGAAACCAAAAAATCTGTCTTACTTTTTTGCAATATTTACTTTATGCAGTGGTCTGGAACCAACCCTCAATATTTCTGTCAGGATCCTCATGCCAAGACCACCCCTCTCTTTTCACTATTAAAAGATACCCTGTTTTCCAGAGCTAAGGCACAGCAAACAAGCTGTGCCCTGAGCTTAACATACCAACAATCCTTTGTGCTTACCCTCTGGATGAACTCTCCTACAGCAAAATCACAGAATCATTTCTTACCAGGCCCAGATGGTCCTTGAACTCAGACAAGCACCTGCAGGAACCACATTACAGTGATGAAGCTATGAATCAAACTTGCCTCATTATGCCACAGCTACAGCTGACTACTTGTTTCTTTATCTAGGCACAGCTATATGTATCAAGGCTCCTAGAGGAGACCTTGGCACTCGTGTCTAGCTAGTTTCCTTCCTCCAACAAAATAAAGAAGACTTTTTATCTATAACCACTGTTAGCTCTTTGGTTTTGTTTTATTTTACTTTATTTTTTTCAGAGTTTAACAGTTGATGTATAACTCCTGTGAGCTCTTTGGTTATTTATTTTCAGGGGTTGACATCGCCAAGGTATGCTTATATGTCTATATTCTCTCTCCTCCTCCTTCTTCTCCTCCTGCTTCCCTCCCTCTCCCCCCCTCACCTTGAGACAAATCTAGACAATCAACCAATATCTATTAAGCACCTACCATATGTCAGGGACTTGATAATCACTGGGGACAAAAAACAAAGAAGCAAAAGACAGTCCCTGCCTTCAATGAGTTTTCAATCTAATGGAGGAGACCACATATAAACAAACAGATATAAAGCAAGCTATACATAGAATAAAAGGAAATAATTAACAGAGGTAAAGTACTAGAATTAAAAGGAGTTGGGAAGGGCTTCCTGTAAAAGATAGGATTTTAGCTGGGACTTAAAGATAGCCAGGGAAGTCGGTAGGTAGGGCCTCCTTAAAAATCCTCATTAACTGACTAATTGATCGATTGAATTGAGCCCCCTGAAAATCAGTAAAAATACTGATAATTCCTAAAGCCGAAATTCAGGAGGCAAGGAGGAACGCCCATCTTGATGCCACAACCTACCAAGGAGGTTTTCTACTAAAGCAAGAAAGGTTCAATTTCTTGGTCTGGCACGGAAAGCCCTTCCCAATGTGATTCCAGCTGCCTTTTCAGCAGATTAGAAATTCACCTCCTTCTCATACCGTGTGGTCCAGACAAACTGGCTGCCTTCTGAATCACAGAATTTCACAACTGGAAGGGAGAACGCAGCGGAACGACACCTAAAAAAGATTCTCTCTACTAATAATTTGCCGGCTCGTTGAGGGGACTCCCATCCTACTGGGGCAGCCCACTCCCTCGAGATAGCTCTAACTCAAGCTGCCCCTTTGCAACCTTGCTTCTAGCTCTGCACTGGGGGACAAAAGAGACAAGCCCCAGCCTCTTCTGCAGGGAGACAACGAAAAGATCCCTCCTGAGTCTTCTCTTCTCTACATTAAACAACCCCAGACCTCATAGGGTAGAAATACAAGTCCCCTTCAACATTCCCGATGCTCTCAAACGCACATTCGATTCCATTCAATCAACATTTATTAAGGGCCTACCAAGTGCCAGGTACAGTGATAAGTGTTGAGGATACACTTAACGAAAAGAGACAGCCCTGGCCTCAAGGAGCTTACAATCTAATTGGGGAAGACAACACTTAAAAGTAAGAAGGGGGAACCCACAGGACCCCAGCAGTGGCTGGAGTAGAAGTCAAGCAGAGCAGCTGATAGAACATGGAATTACCAGGAAGGCTCTGAGCCCTCTATAAAGGAAGGTTTTGGGAGAAGACCCTTCACCAGAGGGGAACAGCAGCTGAGAGCGAGCCGAGAAACTAGAGCAATCCAAACCTGAGACTCTTGTGGGGACACTTTGTTCCATGGAGTCAAAGCCAACCAGAGTGGCTGATGGAAAATTTTAAATGGAATTTTCTTTTGGATGGAAAAGCTTATTAAGCCCTTTCTAAAGCGTGTTCCCTGGAACAGAACTGGGGGTTCCTCAAACTCAACATTCCAGCTCCCACATCCAGGTCTTCATTTTTAATGTTTTTGTTTTTCTTTTTGTCAATTAAATTTCTCTTCCTCCAACCATCCCCTCACTGAAAAAAATAAAAACAAAGCTTTCATAACACATATGCCTCATGAAGCAAAACCAGTTCTTACATTGTTCAGAAATATGTATGAGTCTCTCATCTCTGTCAGCACTACCTCCATGTCTTTGCCCAGGCTGGGTCTTCCATGCCTAGCTAGAATGCACTGTCTCCTCATCTTGGCCTTTAGAATCCCTCATTTCATTTCCAGCTCAGCTCCAGGGCCATCTCCTAGGCAAAGCCTTTCCTCATCTCCTTGGGAGCTAGTGATCATGGACACAGAAATCTGTGTCCATGTGGCATCCCCCCCCTTCCAACCCCAATAGAGGGTAAGCTCCTTAAGGGAAGAGGCTTTTTTTTTCATCTTCTCTTTATATTTCTAGTACCTGGCACAGTTCTTTACTCACTATAGGCACTGGATAAATGCCTTTTCGATGAGATTGGCAAACAAAGACGCATACCAGCCACTAAGACAAGTATATTTGAGGGTATGAGCACAGCTCTGGGAACCTAGAAGAGATTATCTTAGAATAATAAGCAGAGGTATTCTCCTTTCACCTTGTCTACTAAACCCAATTATCATTCAGGTGCGGCCTAATGCCAATTATGTTGTCCAAGGAAAGTCAGCCATGGCTCCCATTAAGCCTTGGTCAAGTGTCGCAGGAAAATATGCTAGAGTTTGGCTATCAAGAGTGAGCCAAAAACAAATGATAGCTTAGGAGGGCTGATCCTGAAGACATCTGGAAGATTCAACTGTAAAACAATCTCAATGGGCTTTTCTGACCAACAGTTCTTACGGCAATACTTTAATGAACGTTCAGTAACGACCTATGGAGGCAATGCCTATAAAAACCACAGAGTTGTAGTTTTTTATTTTATTTGAGGATAGAACATCATTCAGCCTACTATGGTTAGAGAACAATTTCCAAGGTGCTGTCATATCTGACAAGGAAACAGAAGAGGTGAACTAACAAAGTCTCTCCCGGCACCAAGAATCCAAGACCCGAATGTTGAACCCTAAGAATCGGTAAACGTGCTATTCTCCACAGCATCTCCCTAACTTCTTCCAGCTCACACCACAAACTGCTGAGCAGAGAAAATTCTATTTTTGCTTTTCTCTGTATCCCAAGTGCTTAATAAATGCTTGCTGATTGTTTGGTTCTGATTTTCAAAATAATAAAATTCAAATCACCCCCCCCCCAGGGAAAATAAACCAAAGGAAATGATTATGCTTAATACAGACAGTAGTGAGAAAGCCGGCCTCATAAAAAATAGACTTCAGGACCATCTGGCAGCCACACAGCATGTGGAAAACTGTTCTTGCTTTAATTGAATTTGATTTACTTGTCTAGTTAATTGATTCAGTATTAATTAAATATGTAACCCCCCCCCCACCCACGCTCAGAAAGTGAAACCTTACACTCAGCTGATTACACAGTATATATACCCTGCTGGGCTCGGGTTACCGCAAATGGACTCCTTCCGTATGCCTTATTGATATGTTACATTGTGATGTCATCGTTTTCTCAAGAAATCATTGATGATTTAAATAATTTTAATTAAATAACCTGAAAAATGTTGACCTGTTGCTTAGAGACAGATCAAGAGACTTATCTATCATCACACCAAGTAGATTTTCTTTTAAACAGTTGTTTTTAAGGGGAAAAGATGACTTTTCGGTGCCCAATTCAGCACTTCGAGGATGGAGAGAATCAAGATCAGAAATCCATTTCCCCACTCCCTTATCACACCTCTACCCAAGTGGGGCTTTTGGGGTTTTTTTCCCCCTCTGTAATATTCGTCTTTACAGGATTTAAAACATAAACACGATTCACTTGAAATCATGAGGAAACATGGTGTAGTGGATAGAAAACCTGCCTTAGAACCAAGAAGACCCAGTTCAAGCCCCAACTCTAACATTCAGTGATTTTGTGACCCTGGCCAAGTCACTCGCCCCTCAGTGCCCTAAGCAGCTTTAAAAGACTCTGTAAACTGGAGCCTACATTGTAGAAGGTGCTTCCTCATCCAGGAAGGAAATCACAGGTGCAGTACCCCCCTATTCATGGAGCTAAAATGACTTCAGGCATCGTCTAGTTCTCTCACTGTGTCACCCAGCTCGATGAAGAGTCCCTGGCAGCTCAGACTCTCTTCCCATTTTTAACGTGTGCCCAAATGGGACTCCACCCCCTGTAAGCCAGCCTTGTTCAGGCTTGCCTTACAGCCATTACCTGGAAGTTCTTTCTCACATCTCACTTGGATCCAGCCTCTTCTTCAGGGAGCAGCAGAATACAGCTGCTCACCATACGAGGTGTAGCACTTGAAGATGGCTATTAGCTTAGCCTTTAAGCCTTCACTTCTACAGTCAAAATCCTTCCAATCCTTTTAACCTTCCTCATGGGTTCTACTTTCCAACCCTTTAATCATCACAGTGATTCTCTCCTCTGAACTTTCTCCAAGTTCCCCATGAATCTTATGGTAAAACAGAGAAGAACCAGCGTATTCCAGCCTGACCAATACCCATGCAATGGTGCCATATTTGGGGGATCCTACATACTTTTTACACATGACAATAATACATCGGACCTTTGTTTGTTGTGGCTTGTCAGTTACAATGACCCAGAGACCCATCAGTGTTCTATGTTTTATTATTCATCACTTACCCCATCACAGTGTATTTTGTGTGTATCTTTTCCTTCCAAAGCACTTAGCTTGCTTGGCTGGGGCTCCCGGTCCATTCCGAAGGTAAACCCAAGGGTAGGTTTTTACCCACTTGAACACAGTTTCATTTCACTCTATCCATCATTGCTCTTGAGAGGCATGAACTCTGACATTCTCTAGGGCCTCTAAAGTACTCAAGAGCTCCTAGAAAGCCAGACAGTCCTAGACCAATGATCTCCAAAGCGGGATGCATATCATGACACCCTTTGACTCAACAGAAAATAAGCAGACATATGTTTCCCCCCACCTACAGTAGACTCATGTCTATTTTCTTCCCTTCCCAAATGGCACATTCTTCCTTCTCACCACTGGCCTCCAAGAGGAGGTCTACACAGTAAGCAGACCCCTTGGGGCAGTTATAATCTATCTAGGCCCCAGCCGTACTACAAGATATTAAGAAATGCCCAGGTAAAATCTGCCAACACCCGCCACAATGTCCTTGCATGCTGAGCCCCAAAATCTGCTACTAGTGACTTATGCTGTCCAGGGCAACAGTCAAAGGGTAAGACCTTGCTGACCCTTCCCCCTCCAAAAAATGCCCACCTTTACTTTTTAGGTAAGAGAATGAGAAGTCCAGAGCCAAAAACATGGATGGGTTGCGATTTGCATTCCAGACCTCATTACCTTGTCCTCTTCTGACCCGTTCCCTAATTCAACATTCTTCTGCACTTCTCTGTTTCCTTCCAGAGTACTCCGTTTCTTTCAGCTTTGCAAGTTCTTAACCTCCTCATTACCTTTAACTCAACTCCACTCAAACTGCACCCTCTCCGGTGGCCTTTTCTCAACACTCTTCCTTCCTGATTTCTCAGTGACTCTTGACACTAACTATCCTCTCCTTCTTCTTCTCTCTGGGTTGCTTAAGTGAAATTTCCTAATTTGTTTTAAAATTTGCTGAACAAAAAGTTTGAGTAGGTTTTGAATCTATTTGTTAAAAATTTAAAATATAAGGCTTGATTAGTTTGTAAGAACAACTGATACCAAGGAAGACAGAAATTTACTAGCTGAATGTTGACAAAACCCTTTACAAAGCTGGTCGATGAGACTGGAAAATGAGCATCACAAAGGACTCAGCACAGCCAACAACGCACTTCTTCCATTTAGAGCAGCATGTCTTCGTGGGATAATGACAGATGTAAAAAAGAAGTTCAAAAACTGAACTTTAAAAGAGACCTTTAAAATCAAGCATCACAAATAATGAAGGATATTCAATCACCCTGCTCTTACCAAAAAAAAAAAATCGAGAGTAATATTTTAATAAAAGTGAAAAATGGTTTTGAAATATTAATAAAGTATTTTCCAAAATATTTTTTCATCTTTCTCACATTCTAACTTTCTATTTTTTGTAAGCTTTATAATGTATGTAAATATTAGCAGATAGTACATTACAAAACTTATAAATGAGTGAATCCTATACAAATATATTGGAATGTATAATCAAAAACCATTTATTGTTAGGGGATTTGGAGATGATTACCATATATATTATACATACTATATACTGGAGATGATTACTATAAGGAATTCAAGGACAAAGTCAATAAACAAGCAAGACCATAATTTGTTAGGTACTTTACATAAAACACTCTTTATTATCCCCACATTATTTAAGATCATAGCTTTAAAGTAGGAAGGGACCTCAAAGATCATTTAAGCCAACTCTCATTGTACAGCTGAGGAAACTGAGGTGCAGCGACCTGGTCACGCAGGCGGGATTTGCACCAAGGTCCTCAGGTATCTTTCCACTGTATCTTGCTGGCTCCCTGCAATCACAGTGTGGCTGAGCATCAAATGAATAATCAAAGCAACAAAATCGGGCTGTGGGAAAGAGCGTCGGTCCGCTTCTCTCTCACGGACCCCTTGGAAATTCCAAATCACTGACAACAACTGATGATCAAGATTTTCTCCCTCTGCTGACAATGTAAATTGTGTCCTCCTGCCACCAAGACAATTTATCTGGTTCCCATTTCTCTCCTGCCCACCTAAAAGCTGGAAATAATAATGCCTGTCACCTATGATTAAGGCTCGCAGAGATGCGACCTGACTGGCAAGAAGGAGTAAAGTGCTCTTCTGTAGGCGTGTTCTCCACTCCGGGGCAGTGAGAAGATGACACAGTCACAGAGTTAGCAAGATAGCGTGGCTTTGATGGCTGGCGCCCTTATAAAGGTCCAGAGCTGTCACATGTCTGAACTCTTAGCACCCTCTAGCCTAACCAGATGTCCCCATACACGTGCACCATTGACATCGACCAAGAAAGGGTGGGAGTGAAAAGCCAGGGCCAAACTGTGGCCCATGGAAGAAACTCTACCTTAAACTCTTCAATGGCAGAGCGTTCCCCCCCTTCTCCCCCCACAAAAGCCCTCTCGTGTTTCCTCCCTCTCCTCTCTGCTATGTTACTCATTCTGCCTACTAGTCTTAAGCAACACTGCAAAAGGGAGAACCATATTCCCCAAAGTTCTAACACATGTGTATATCAACTCCTGAGGTTAGTTTCCTAATTTTTCTCTTCTTTATTGATTACCTAGGTTAACCAGCAGAAACCCAAAGGAAATTGTCTACAATCACTTTTTTTCTGGGCTGGGATGGGAGGTGGGGGAGGGGATAGGAGGCAAGGGGGGAAAGGGGTGAGGGGGGCCTTCTGTACTGACATGTGAAGTTTATGTCTGGTTTTGCACTGTTATTTTTGGCTCTTCCAGAGAAGGAAATTAAACAAAAAAGCTCTTTTTTTAAATCCTTTTTGAATACAAGAAATGTTTAGATGCTAAGCACTTGGATTGGGGTTTTTCCCCCCTTTTTGACCACACAACAGTTTGCCAAAGCTGTTTTTAAAAGCAAAGTACCTCAAACATAATCCCCAACAGCTGTTATCACCCACACCCCAGGCTTCCAATAAACACACCAGCCACAAACCTCCACTGGCAAGATGAGGAGAAGACAAGACTTGATAGGTTAAGGAAGCAGAAAGACGAGTCTTTCTGGGAATTGACTGGCCATAAGATGGCTAGGTAACATTTTCTTGGAGGATGAAGACAGGAAAGTCAATAGGGAATAAGGCCCATCATGTAATGCAAGAGGAAAAAGGAACTCTAGAAAACAGGAAAAGGTCCATGTAATCTCATTAACTATACTCTTCTCCCCCTACCATGGGTGGTCCTCTTCCAGACAATCTTTACAGAGGTCATTTCACAGCACAAGTCCTTCACCAAAAGTGATTCCTTATGAGGACAGATATGATTTTATCATTAATTCAGGAAATATGTTAATTGTCCTGGACACACCAAGGGTAATTGGCTAAACAATCCATGAAGATTTAGCAAGCACCTAGTGTGTACAAAATACTACTAGGCATTGTTGAAGATACAAAGAGCAAGATGTCTCAGGTGGTTAAATTAAGCCAGAATTGCCAATGCCAAGATAAACACAAGGCCAAATTTTAAAGGATCCTGAAGAAAGTAGAAGATCAGATGATGAAATTAAATAAGAATTCAAAGATATGGAAAAATAACATGAGATATAATGAAGGAAATTAACAATACAAAAATTAAGATTAAAAAAAAACCCTGAAAACCCCATAGATGTAACAAATACCAGACTTAATTGCCAAGGAAAATAGAACTATATACAACGCAGAGCATTTGGAAATAGAGGATTGAAGATCAGCGAATTAGCTAGATAACTGAAAAATGTGCAAACCCAAGTGACAGATCCAAAAAACAAATCACAAAACAGCAATCACAAATCACCTTGGAGAAACAAAAGAACTTGGACACTATATGTGAGAAAATTGGTCCAGAAAAAAGGTAGAAATAACCTACAGGATGGCCACAAGGAAAAACCTGAGATTCAGTATGTCTAGAAATACTTTAGTCCAGCTCCAGCACTACAACAACAAAGAAAAATCCTTCAAGGACTGATGTGGCGAAACAAGCACACTAACGCACTGTTAATGGCACTGTGAATTGGCCCAAGTATTCTAGAAAGCAACTGAGAGGGAGGTCCCAATCTGTATATACATTTTACCCAATTATAACACTAGGGCTATACCCCAAAACAATCAAAGGGAAAAACGGGTCAGTATGTACAAAAAATATAGCATCTCTTATTGTTATGGCAAAGAATTGGAAACCAAGCAGGTACTCATCAACTGTGGAATGACTGAACAAATTCTGGTGTACAAATGTAATAGAACAGTATGACACCATAAGAAATAATGAAAAGGCTGGATTCAGAGAAACCTGAGAAGACTTGTATGAATTGTTGCCGAGTGAGGTGAGATCAAGAAGAAAAACTCCTCTTCTCATGGGGGTCAGGTACATGTCCACATCACCTGAAACAGTCTTACCCCATGGAGGATAGGAGAAAGCTGCTTCTAGGAAAGTCATGAAGTGCCTTGGAGAGAAAGGAGCATGCATTAACATTCTGCAGCTGTTTCTGGTTGGCCAGTCACATGGCTGAGAGAAGGCTTTTTTGCCTGGCTGTGTAGCCACAACTGCTGGTGTCTTCAAAAGGGTTTGAGACAGCTGCAGCAATACTGTCAAAGAATGAAGTGACCTCTACATTCTATCTAGTAAGAGACTAGGCTGGTAAGGAAAAGACCTCAGCTCCTTTTTCCTCCCCACTGAGGGCACATGCCCCCCGCCTCCCAAGAAATGGTGGTTTCTTTGGCCTTTTCATTAATTCCTTTCCATTCTAGATGCAGGTAACAGAGTATCCAATCTAGATCAGGAGCTACAAGCTACAAGAAACCAAGAGTTGGAATCTAGGTCAAGTGTTGCAGCCAGCCTCCAACATCGACACCCCAAGGAACAAGAATCAATCTTTGGGACTAACCTTTGGGACCCCAGTCCAATGGAAGGTCTCCTTTGGATGTGAACTTTATGGGACCAGAGCTATGTAGGAAAAGAGCTAAGATTCTAACATATCCTGACCCCACAAAGGAGGGATAGAGGAGATTATGCACCCAAGATTTTGGGGAAAATATTTACATGTTTGTTTTTGCTGTATCTTTGAAATAAATATCCCTGGGTAAAACCCAGAGAAAACAATGGAGGCTTCAATATGTTGACTAGACTCCCATAGCAAACTTTTAGAAGGACATGAACAAGAAGGACACAGAATAAGCAGGTAGGGATGAGTTGCGATCCCAGTTGCTGGAGGGAACTCTCAAATGGATAATCATCATAGAAATATCTGAGTATTTGAGGGGATTGTCTAAGCCCACTTTGTAGATGTATTTCCACATTTAACACGATGCCTGTAACACAGTGTTAAATAATACTAAGTGCTTAATGAATGAACTCTCTATCTACCTGTTTCTTATCTTCCATGATATTTAGTGCCCTGCTACTTATGCCCACCATAAATAAACAAATGAACCAAAAAAAACATTTATTAAACACCTATGATTTGCCAGGGCCTATTAGGCACTAGTGATACAAATACAAAAGTAAAACAGTCCTTCCCTTAAGGAGTTTAATTCGAATAGAGGAGTCAAAATAAAAAGGAGAGTTAAAGGGGAGTTGGGACCAAAGAATTTTGGTTTGTAAAGTCACAGGCAATTGAGAATAAAGCCTTAAGGCAAAAATTGTCAGGACCTTTCCAATAACAACAGTAACAAAAATTGGATTTCTGTCCCCCAGAAAGAGGCAGAATGAGAGGGAAGTGGAGAGCAAGGGAAGGTACTAATGTCTTAGGGAATCGAGAACAGTTGCATCATAGTATGTGAAGCAAGTCTGAGGCTGGTTGGATGAGTAGGCACTCACTCACCAATATGGACATTCAGCCCAAGGGCACAGATTGGATTAACTCAATCAGTCAATGAACATTTATAAAGCACAGGGGTAAAGATGGAAATTTGATAGCAGTAACAGTGAAGAGTTCAACAGGGGGCATTATAGACAGAATCTGGCGACTTCCCGCCTACAGCTGGATAGTTCTTTTGTAGATTACATTATAATACGGAAATGTACATGAAAGGGGAGAGGGGAACAGGGAAATAGACGTGAGTGATATACTGGAATCAAATGAAGGAATAGCAAAGAGGTGGCAACCTCTGTGGTCTCAGAAAGAGAAGAGTCTACAGGGGAGTAGGAAAAGACTTCCCCTGAGGAATAAAGGGGAAAGACTGAGAAGGGGGGAAAGGAGGAGGAGAAGGTCTTACTCTGGAGATGGGAGGGGATTCCTCTGATAAATAATCCTATGGGTAATGAGGCATGACAACAGGCCTGGGAGATTTAGGGCTTGAAAAGTCTATTTGTCCTGAAGGGATGGGGCAGGGAGGAGTTGGAATTGCTAGGGGTAACTGGCATCTGGATAAGTGGGAGAACATGGACCAACAGAGGAAATCTCTAGACAAATGTAAGGGGAAAAAAGGTCAACAAGAGAGGGTATAGATAAGCGGTGGGCTGCATAATCAGGGATGTGGTGGGAGAGGGCTCTACTGTGGGAGTGTCCTGACATCTGCAACAATTAGCATTGTTCTGGAAGTGAGACCCAATGGAAAAGGAGGATCCAAGGGGCCTGCCCTACAAGGCACTGGCAGAAAGCACCTAGAACAGATACCTGGGAAGTATTGACTCCATGAAGAATATAAAGAAAAGAGAGAGACCAGATGATTATAGGGGTCATCAATCAGAGAATGAGGGTGTAGAGTAAACAGAAAAAAGATGAATAATGAAGAGAGAGAGAAAGAAATCTTTTCTGGAAGTGGGATCAAAAATTGAAATTTTAAAACTAAAGAACTAGATAAAGGGAGAAAAGGAAGGGGGACTATCAAACAAGAAGAGGGGAGCAGGGATGAAGAGAAGAGAGCCAGTGGGAACAGGACAACCTTAAAAAAAAAAAGAGTGAAGTAACTGAAGGAACATAATACTGTGTCTACAACAAAAGAGAGGACTTGAAACTTTTGAAAAGCTTCTTTGCAAACATTAATGTGGCTAGGATCACTTTCAGGGAAGTGGTAGAATGGGGGAATATCTTTCCATCAAATTTCTCTAGTGAGGGTTTGGTATCCAAGACATAGATAGATAGATAGATAGATAGATAGATAGATAGATAGATAGATAGATTTATATGTTTTAAATATATACACATACACATAAGTACATAGTTTGTTATATGTTACATGTCACATATATATGTGTGTGTGTATACATATATATATATATATATATATGTATGGAGAGAGAGAGAGAGAGGGAGAGAGAGAGATGGGAGGGTTAGGGATATATATATATATATATATATATATATATATATATATATATATATATATATATATATATATATATATATATATATATATATGTATATATAAAAAACAGCTATTCCCCAGTAGATGAATGGTCGAAGGATATGAACAAAGAGTTCTCAAAAGAGAGGGGAAGAGAAAGAAGGGATAGTTGGGAAAACTATGGTCACATAAAAAACAGAAAATATGAATGAAAACTCATTAGAAAAATAAACAGAGTTCTTACCAGTTCCCTCCCCTTCTCTCCTACGTCCCCTCCCTAGAATGTTCTGTAAAGGATCAGTAATGAAGAATGTTACCCACCCTCGTGATAGAGATGCAATAGACTAATAAGCAAAATGAAACATATTTTTTGGATGTGACCAATATAGGAATTTGTTTTGCTTGTCTATGCTTTTTTGTTAAAAGTGCTTTAGTTTTTCTTTCTTTTTTTTTAAATGGGAAAGGGAGGGATGAGATGGGAGAGGAAAAAAATAAATGACTGATAATTGAAAAAAATAAAATTTAAAAAATGCTCACTAACTAACTTAATGACTTGAAGTCTAATTCTGTAATAACTTTCTGCAATGGCTTTTTGTGAAATTAACAGAGCTGTATCATCCAGAAATAGCTTCCTGGATCCCCAGGTTTTGCCAATCACTCAAAAACCCTCCCACAGGTCTTCTGGTGAGTGCCAGTGTGAGCAAATGTGGACAGGCACCAACATAGAAATCTCTGGTGGTCAACTCAGACAAAACTAGAGAAAGCACTTTCTGACACTTTGCTTGATTTTGTTCTGACCCCACTAAGAAGTATGAGATGAGTAGCTGTCTCTCTTCTGATTCTTTGACCGAGATCAAGAAATTCAGAACCTAAAATCAGATATTCACTAACCAACCAAATGATTCTGCTTTAGAGGTAGGATCAAAAGGGTCATTACCCAAAGTGAAGTGAGGAGGCTACGGTTCCATACAAACTAAGGGCTGAGCCAGAACTGTAAAGCAAAGCCCCTGGTCCTGAGAGTCACGGGAGCCACGTTGGCCTCCTACAGCTGCACTGGACTTCGAAGAATTAATTCCCTGCGAAGCATCACCTCCTGGGTCCAGTCAAAAATACAAAACAAGATCGCAATGTTTTCTGAAAACAATGTTCAAAGAGCCCAGTCCATGGCCGTCATGCTAAGGGCACCCATTCCAATCTTATGACTAACAAAAGCCTCCAACAATAACAAGACAACTAAACCTTCGGAGCCATCAGCACACATTTCACTCCAGAGCGTCCTGTCATATTTTCATATAGCCAGCACACCATCGGAGTTTTGTGAATACATTGAATGTCCTCATCTGGCTTCTGGAATACATATTTCAGGAAATTCCCAAATTATTTGCTACACAACAAATAGACATGCACAGGCACACATACATGTGGTCCGTGGCGTCGGAGGCAACAGTGACAACATCAGTTTGGCCCTTGAATCAGACCAAGCCGTGTGTCCCCTGAGCTCGCTTCTGTGGGCCAAAGAAGGGCCAAAATATTTCTCAGAAATAGAGGGAACCAAGAATCACGAGGAAAACAGAGATCCCTTACCAGCAGCAATATAGGCCTGACACTCCCACTTGGAACTTTCAAATCAGGACAATTCACCAAAGGCCGTGGGAAAGGGAAAAGAAGATTCAGCACCGCATGTCAGGTTTATTAAGAGTAATAGTGCCCGGCACTGAACTAGGCACTCTGGGGACCTTCCCAACCAAGAAGGGAGGAAATCTGGATTCCTAAATGTTAACAAAACGACCTAAAATGAAAATCTCCTTGTCCCAAGATAAAGCAAGCCATAGGTTAAGCTATGAGCCCCATGGCAGCCTGTCTCTGTCTCTCTCTCTTCCTCCAAAAAGTCTCCTCCCTCTTATTCAAGTGGCTAACAGTTTCTGTCCACTATAAATGTCCTGGCCTATAGCAGGCACTTAATAATTGCCTGCTCCCTCTCTTTTCCCTTCCCTCAGATCCCCTCTGCATCGACACCATGCACAATGCCCAGTCATGGGGGTCCTCCTGCGGCAAAGGCAGGGAACGATGTTCACAGCTCCATTTTATCAGATCCCCCCACCCCTCACTCCCACCCCAAAGCTTCCATGAGGTTCTTTATCTTGTTACTCTAATGCAAACAGACTTCTGGGAGTTTTTTCACATCCAAAATTTCACTATTGCAATGACCGCAGTGCTGGCAGTGGCTCCTGAGCTGGAAGGGAAACAAGCTTTCAAATAATTTATAAATAACCATTTCAAGAACACATCTTTTATTCTTTCATCCCACAAAAGACAGAACTTTAGTTCAGTACCACAAGCTGTCAACTTCCCAGCACACCCGAGGTCCCACTTAACTCTCTATTGTAAACAGTGTAGTATTTCGCTACCACATCAATAAATAAAATTCTTGAAGGAATGAGTTTTGTGTTTGATTCACATTTGTTCTGCACATGCCACTGACCCTAAGGTATTCCTAATGTTAACCTCTTGAAAGCTTCAACTTTCAAAGAGTCAGGCACTCAAAACTGAGCCAATGGGTCTGCCCCTTGTTGGTTCATCTGAAGTGACCACATGTTACGAAGGTAGACTAAGCTGCTCCTTTGTCCTCCTCCAGTCCACTTACCCTTAGCTCTAAAATACTTTTATTTTCCTCTGAAGAAGCACCACTTTCTGAAATCCCATCTGCAGACGCATTTAAAGATGGCAGTGAGCAATGCACCATTACTGGAGCTGTGAATTGCTCTAGCCATTCTCGGAAGCAATTTGAAATGAAGGCCAAAAAGCCACGAAAACCGTACTTACCCTTTGGCCCAGCAATACCATGAACTAGGCCTATAGCCCAAAGAGATCAAAGAAAGAGGAATGAGATCCATGGATGCAAAAATATTTACAGGAGATATTTTTGTAGCAGCATCAAACTGGAAACTAAGAGAGGTAGAAAGGTGCCCATCTCCTGGGGAATAACTAAATAATGGTATATGAAACTAAGAAATTATATATATCTATATCTATATATATAGATACAGATATATATCTATATATATAGAAAAGAAATTATAAAATGGATAGTTCCAGAGGAAATGGGGAAGACCTCTATGAACTGATACAGAGTGAAGCGAACAGAATCAAGAGAACAATTTATACAATGACAACACTGTTTTAAAAAAACAACAATTTTGAAAGATTTTAAGAATTTCAAGAAATTTCATGACAAACCACAAGTTCTAAGGACTGAAGCTAAAACACACCACTGGCCTACTAAAAGACAGGTAATGAACCGAAAATACAAAATAAGGCATATATTTTTGGACATGGCCCAAAAAAGCCTACTTCACCTGAGAGCAGATTTGTTATCAGGGCTTTCTTTTTCATTTTTTTTTTTTTGCTTAATTGGGAAGGAGAGAAAATATATGCTTATTAATTTGGAACATTAATAAAATTAAACAAAACCTTAGATAATAAGGAAAAATGTGTTCATATATAAGGAGGCTCCTATGAAAGATATTTCTGAAGATCTGGTTGCTTACAATTCTGAGATCAGGAAAGGCATGGGTAAATGAAGGCACTGTTTCCTGTTAGCTTCCTTCCTAGGTCTATGTAACAAGTTAACAGTTTGATTTGTTGGGAAAATAGTAGCAGGTCCCTGAAAATGAGGGAGAAAACCAATAACACATTTATCTGGTACCTTCCGTGTGTGAAACTCGACTTGCTTTATGGATAGGGATGGCCTCTCCTGTTCCATACAATCCCCAGTGGGTTCAGGGGAATCCCCAGTATGATGCTCCTCACTTGACAAAAAGATCAGATTCTCCCAGTGAGACAATGATCCCAAAAGCAAGGAAGGTCAATGAGCAGCCCACTAATCACACCAAGGCCCAAGGAAACTACAGCTTCCCCCAGGCAGGAGCTATCCTATAAGAAGTTATTATTTTAAAAACTATTTTGTCAAATTCTAGGCAGCTGAATGTGATCAGTAACAGCCTCCACTCAGTCTCAAAAAGGTGATTTTATGGTAATCCCATGAAAGGGTAAAACACAAAACATACCAGAGTTATAAAGCTCAAACGAATGGAACAAGGAAAGGATAACTGCTCTGACAGTTCTGAAATTTCTTTACAGTAAAAGGATATAATACAATCTATCAATAGAACTGTCAATGGTCACATGATACTGTTCTTCTATTCTAGTCATAGCCTCACAATGTCTTATTTTTATTTGATTTGTGGTTTCTTAAGGCCTTGTTTGGAATGGAATGCCTTTTCCCATTCCTTGCTCAAGCTCATCAGTATCTTCCCAGATGACTGCTAGGACTTTCCTCGGAAGAACATCAGGAATGCCCTACTTCAGGGGCCCTATAGTGGGCATGATGTTCCATCAAAAAGAGTTCTCAATAACTCCAATAAAGGAATGTCTTTCATTTGGCATAAAGACAGTGGGGAAATGAGACCTAAGAGATAGTAACGTCAAAATAGAATGTAAATAAGAGGCAATTCTGGGGAAAAAAAAAATATGGCTAACTAAACTCAAAAAGGATAAAAAGACATATTAATAAATGGTCCAAAGCCCCAAATAATCATTGATAAGAAATTGTTCCAATCCTTGGTTTGCCACCAAGGTTCCAGCAACAGTACATCCACTAGTCATCCAAGCTCTCTGTAATCTAGGGGATGAGTGGATGGCTTCAGTAACCACAGTAGCCAAGAAAACAGATGGAAGGTTCCCAGCTGAACCACCCATACCCCAAAATCAAGTAGTCATGGAAATCCAAGCTAATCATGACTATCCACTACTTTAAAGGGCACCAAGTCAGAGGAATGTTTCTGATTTATGAAGAAATAAATGAGGTTGCACTAATTTCATTAGTTTGTTTTTCCATGCTTCAGAGCTCCAAAAATATGAGGAATTAACACCAAAAACAAAAGGAAAACCAAAAAAAAAACCAAAACACTATTCCATTAGCACTAGGATCTCTGACCAATCCCAAACCCAGATTCTTGAAACACAGCTATAGGAGAAAAAGTAATAGCGACAGGTATCCTTTACAGACACCAACAATACATTTTATCCTCAACAGTTTCCTCTCAGTGCCCCTCTAAAAAAAACCACCTAATTGACCCAACCATTCTGGAAAGCAATTTGGAACTATGCCCAAAGGGCTATAAAACTGTGCATACCCTTTGATACAGCAATACCACTACCAGGTCTATATCCCAGAAACATCCCAAAAGGGGAAAGGACCTATCCCTACAATAGCAGCAGTTTTTGTGGTGGATGCCCATCAATTGGGGAACGGCTAAACAAGCTGAGGTATATTGTAATGGAATATTATTGTGTGTTGTACTGGAATATTATCATGTTGTAAGAAATGACAGGCAGGATGAATTCAGAAGACTTACATGAACTGATGCTGAGTGAAGTGAACAGAACCAGGAGAACGTTGTACACAACAGCAACACCGTTCAGTGAAGAATTGTGAATGACTAAGCTATTCTCAACAATACAATGTATCCAGACAATCCCAAAGGCCTAATGATGAAGCATACTATCTGCCTCCAGAGAAAGAACTGATACTGATTGGATGCAGACTGAAGGATGCGACTTTTCACTTTCTTTCTTTTGTTTTTTTTTCCCTTTTATTGAGCCTTCTTATACAAAATGACTAATATGGAAATATTTTACATAACTGCACATGTATAATAATCTCTATCTGATTGCTTTTAATGTCCCAAGGAGGAGGAAGGAGAGGAGGGAGGGAAGGATAGAATTTGGAACTCAAAACTTTAAATAAAAATGTTTAAAAACATTTTTTTAAAGCAGCTACAGCAAACAAATTCATCTCAAGGAGAGCCCAGATAAGCATTTGTTTGTTTGGTTGGTGTTCAAAGCTCAAGCCTAACCCAGGAGGCACATGGGTAGGCACCATTTCCTAACATCCCCTCTATCTCCAGGCTGCATCTGAACTCTGAAGCAGGTAGATCCCTCCCTGCCCTAAAGATTTCCAGGAATAAGATAGCCCAACTTTCCAATCATGAAGGCACAGGCCAGGTAAAAACCTCCCACTGCCACAGGAATTCAGTTCAGTTGAGATTTCCAGCCTCAAAGGGAAACGACAAGAAAGCAAGCCTGATTAAGGAAAAGCCTGTGAACATGCAGACAGAAACATGGTTGGTCTTCTCCTCCGCCACCACCAATGGGAGGAGGAGGCGAGAGGAAAAGCGGGGAGGAGAGGGAGAGATAGTTTTAGGAAAAAATATTTCTCCCCTCTCAAAACGTGGGAAAATGAAGGGATTTGTCTGATCTTTTCCTAGTTTTTTTCTTGTCACTGACACTTCTGAAGGAGCTGGGCTCCTCAAGAACTGGTCACTGCAGTGAACTTCTAGCTCAGGCTCTGGCAAATTAGGTCACTTCCCCCAGCCTCAGTTTCCCCATCTGTAAAAACTCATAAATCTTGCACTAGTCTGCTTCACAATGTTGCTATGATGAAAGCATTGTGTATGGCCTAAAGCATTACAGAAATGTCAGCTATTATTAGCAAATAACTCAAGTGTGATCTTTTTATGAGCAAAAAATGTTATAGAAACTTTTATAAAAGCTAACACTATAAAAGGTATGAAAAATAGTGTGTGTGTGTGTGTGTGTGTATCTCCCCTCCTGAATACCCATTTTCCTCTTGAGGTATGAGAATTTTTTTTCTTCCTCCAAGACTTCAAAATTCTAGGAAATGGTCCATCTTTAGAGAAGGATTAACTGAGCCAAGTGCCAAAGGTCAAGTAGTAGCACTTCCCTAGAAGGGATTGGCAAAAATTACAATTTGCCTTCAAGGTGCTTAAGGGACTATATATAAAGAATTTTAAACTTGAACGTTTAACATTAAAAACCAGAAAACTTGAGATTATAAACAATTGCTAAATGGAAAAATTTGATTTATTATACACTCCTGCAAATGAATGACTAACACCTTGAATTTCCACAGATCTCCTACTTGCTTAAATAAGTTCACCTGAATTCTAGAAACAAAGAAGCAAAATGAAACACTTTGGATTTGGTAAATTACAAGAAGCGTTTAAGATGCAACTATTTCTAGATAAAAGGGCAATATTAGAAAACTTTGCCAACTTCCGAGGAGAAATCCAAAACTAAAAACTGAATCAATTTTATCCACCTAAGAGATAAAAATAATAAAATCAGACCTAAAGAAAGGGCAAGGGCACAGATCTCCAAAGAGTGAGGAAATAAATCCTCAAGCTGATCTGCAGGTAGGCAGAAAGCAGGAGAGGAAAGTCAACCTGGGGAGCATCCACTGGTGCTGGGAGAATGACAAAAGATGGACGTGTTCAATGGCATGGATAACTGAAGATCTTAGGGTGAAAGGGGACACTCAAGAAATCAGAAAGGCCCACACATCTTATTTTAAAGATGAAGAAACTGTGACTTGTCCAAGGTCGTCCAGCAAGGAAATGGAAGAAGAGCTGGCGGATGCCAGGCTTCCAGGCTTTGGATATGGTGACCAACCACAGCCAGACACACTGTACCTTGACCCTGACATCATGATGTCTTTTTGGTCCTCTCTGAGCATGAAGGACAAACAACAACAACAAGGATTTTGCTTTTCATGGAGAAAGGGGGAAAATCAATTTTTGTTCACTGAAAAAAACTAAATTTAATTTTTAAAAAAACCTATAAAACCTGGCCCACCTTTTTTTTTTTTCTGCTGCCTCTCCCACTCTCTTCGTGGGTGCCTTTTTTCCTTTTTGTTCTCACCCAGGTTCCCCTATCCCCCATCTCTGGGCTGTTGGGAGTATCCATTCCATGGGTCTGAATATACTTCCCTCCTTGACTTCCATCTCATACATTCGCTCTCTTCCTTTAAACGCAGATCAGGCCTCATCTTCTGCAGGAAGCCTTTCCAAATCTCCTCCACTGCTCCTGCCCTCCCTCCCAAAGTGCAGGCTTTGCATAAACTGTATTTGTTCCCTTTACATTGACGTTGTACTTCTGTGTTTGCTTGTTTCCCCCATTAGAACGTAAGCTCACTGCTAGTCAGAAATGTTTCGTTCATTACAGTTACTACACTCAGCACCTGCACAGGTTACACAGTAAGCACTTAATAAATACTGGTTGATTGACTGATTCTACAAGTCTGCCCATGAGTTCAGCTTTCTGGATCTAGATACACAAATACCTCAGGGTCCTAAAAAAACTACACATGTGAACGAAGGGCCACACTTTGTCTTTCTGAATAACTGCAGAGGTGCCAAAAGGACACATTTTCAAATTCCCACCAGTTTTTCCAACCCCATCTCTCGATATTCCCCTCCGTGAATTCTACTGTCTGCCAAACCGTGCTGTTCACCATTTCATTAAACTCTCTGTCCCTCTTGCTCCAAACTTTCATCAGGACTACTCCTTCCCACTGATCATTTAATGCCCAGCAAGATGTCCTTCCTTCCTTTAAATTTTCCCTCAACACTTCACCCCCGATGAGACGCGATCAGCCTGATACCACAGCGCTCTCTCGAGCTCCCTTATGACACACATTCTATCCTTTCCTCTACCGTGTCTGTGCTTAACCGCTCGACTTTAGGTCTTACTGCACCTGTGCTAGCACATTGTCTGTTACCAGCAGTGGCCCCAGAGAGACCACCCTCTGCCCCACAGATGGCGCCGGGGCTTCTGCAGGACCAGAGGAGGAAGACCAGGTCCATTTCAAGCAATGTCTTTGGGAACGCAGGGATGCAGGAGACCAAAAGTTAAGTTCTTGGAATAACCAGCCAACCATTTTGGCTACAACACAATGTGAAAAAGGAAATCAAATGAAATAAGCCTGGAAAGGTGATTCGATGGCAGACTGCAGAAGGCTAAAATGCCAGGTTGAACATTCAGTGCCTATTTAACTCAGTCTACACTGCACAAAAAAAAAATTGGTTTTTAAGAGTGATTAGTGAACTCCAGCCCGATAAACAATCTTTAGAAACTGACAGTTCAGCTTGGCTTCTGATTTATTTCTCCAGCTACAGGAAAGATGGCTGCTGCATGATAATCAAGAAGATGTGGGGCCAAATCCCAGTTCTTCGACTTCCTGTGCCACCCTGGACGGTAGCCCCGCCCATCTGGCTCTCAGTTTCCTTATCTTGGCGGGGGGCGGCAAGGAGAAGGGGGAAGGTAGTGTTTGGATTACTTTTAATGCCCCTTCTAGCTCAATATCTGATCATCTTTGGTCTAGAATAAGCGTTCTGGGAAGATCCTGCTTCCCTAAAGAAATCTGCTTTAGAGGTGCCCAGCACTGACCATTCACACAAGGGTCCTTGAAAAATACTACAAGATGAGAATACATTGAATGAGGGTCCACCTACTGTCCTGGCCATCAATCTTGGAAGTCTCTGACAACGGAAAAGTATACTAAAAAGCATTAGAAATATCAGTTTAGGTAATTATTGCTTCTAAAGAATCAAAAAGGCACCCTCTTAGCAAAGTCCATCAGTCTATGCTATTAATCTAGCCAAGACGCCAGTTAAAAGCTATGCCTCTCCATAAGGTATTGATTGTTAAAAGTCAAGAAAATTGCTGGAATCCCTCCCTGAATAATCTTTATGGCTTGCAGGATCTGCTAAAAATGGTTTCAAGCAGCTTGATCCTTTGAACAGTTAGTCAGACTTCAAGACCAGGGGGAAAAAGCCAAACACTAGCTCTTCCACACAAAAGGGCACAGAATATACCAATAATGTTTTCTCTCGTACTGTGCCAGCAGACCGCTAGAAGGTGAAGCCCACTATAGCCTCTCTTGCTGCACAAAACAGATTCAAATGGCTTCTGCTAGAGAAGTCACCACTGGGCTTTGAACACCGAGGAGGCTCTCACTGTTTTCTATCCAACCTGGGGCCCTGAGGGGAACCAGGGATACAGGGAAAGACTCAGCACTGGCAAAGGATCCCCTTCTGAATGGACAAGACCTAGCTTCACTAAGCATTCCCTCAATGGCTTCACGATGAATGAATGAATGGCCCCTTCATTTTTGCTTATTATATAAAACTACTATTGCCATCCAACCTGGCCTCCAACCCGGCTGCCTCTCTTTCCAAGATGACTTTAAAAGACAAAGTTCAACACAAGCAGAAGCTGGACTCAATGAAACTACTTAAGTCCCTATTCAAATGCTCCCCACTGGTTCCAAATGTCATGGACATGCTGTAAACACTATCTTCTATGTAGCCGAGAACAATTTAAACAAACACTGTTTTGCTCCTTTGTCTGGAAAAGTAATTTTTCAAGAAAACAGTTCAAAACGTTTAGCCCTCAACATTACCCAGTGAAGAACAAATACATCTTTGAAGCATCAGAAGCAGCATACACACTGGGCTTTGTCTTGTTAAACAAAAGAACACCGGTTTTCTTTCAATCATTTCCAGCTGTTTGATCTGGACTTCATGAAATCAGAAATTAACAGCATACGGCATCTGGCTACCTACGCTGTCTAAATATAAAATCTGAAGACTTCAATAAGATTAACAGGTCTAATGGTTAAGTAACAACCTCCTCCAAAAAAAAATCCTAACCCCCTCATAGTTTTTCCAAAATAGAGGCAATAACCTGAACTAAAGTATACAACTAAATCTTCTTCCACCTTAATCAGATGCCAACCTCATGTCTGGGAAGTTCCCCAGATCATCGTAAAACAATATAAACCCTCTGCCCAGCAAGCTGCAACCCAAGACACAGATCTGTGAGGCCCACTGAGTGCCTCACTCGCCCGACAGAACTTTAGGGCTCAGAGGGTCCTTACTAAACTTCCCTATGATAACAAAACTATTGAGCCCAGGCCTCGAGCAAGAACTCAAACTCATACATCAACTTCATGGAATGAGCTTCCCTTCCTCACCCCCAACCTCTCAATGCCGTAGGGCCAATCATCCGAAGATCTGCGGTTGAACAGGGATCTCAAGGGCCATCCAACTATTTCAAAGTGGGGGAAAGAGTTTCTAGGCCTTTCCTTAAAATCACCAGACAAAAAAGCTACTTACTCATGGTACAATTTCTCCGGATGACGACAGTCCTATAATCTAATGCAGTTCTCACATGCTCTAAGATCAGCCCTGTTCTTTCTCACCCCATCTCTGAGGCGGGGAGAACAGTAACTCACAATCACTCTGCCATCAGCTCTTCATGGAAGTGAAACTGTTAACCAGTTCCTACTAACCAGTTGGCTAAGTTCTGTCTTTCACTCAGCAGACTTAGGTTACACCCCACTTTTGATTTTCTCTGCTGTTATTCTGTGGAATCCCTCCCCATCTCCATTATGGGCAACCCTGGCAGCACCCAAAATTATACTAAGAACACAGCAAGTTTTGCCTCTCAGCTCCTACAAGCTGTATGGCTAGGGAGCACATTTGGAAATCCTTAGTCTGGAAATCTGTGTCTGGAAACACAAATTATTAATGAATATCATCAGTAGTGAGGTTATAGGATGTCATCAGTAAGCCCTCCAGCCTTCATGGCTTGTAAAAATAGCTTCTCTGCAGTGCCATGCATAAAGAAATACAGGGAAATACAAATCTACTCGAGGCAAAATGAAGCCTCTTAAAGACACACAATTTAAAATATAAATAAATGAAATAAAAACTGTCATCCCTGCAAGAAGAAAAAGCCACAAATGGTTCTTTTTAAAAAGTATGCACTGCTTTTAGTAATGCTTCCATTGGGTTTCCTAAATCAAAGTTTCTTTTAATGGCAATACCAAAAACTCGTAGTAAGGCCCAGAAAGACCAGTCACAAAGCAGACTAACTTGAAAGAAGCTGCTGGCCTGTTTTCATTCGACCCCTTTCGCCACAGCTCTCCCTGGGATCTGACAGCCTGATGACATCAATGTATAAAGTACCCGGGGGGCTGCAGGTCAAACGAGAAAGCGATAGAGTCACAGCTGCTAATGGTTTATCTTCACTTGAAATGCTCAGAAAATGCAAATGTGATGCACCAACAGCTGTTCACACTTTCAGTTTTTCCTTGCAAAGCCAGTCATGAAATGTGCGTTCCTGAACATCTGTAACACAATCGCCAACTCCTGTTCCAAAGCTGATAACTACTGCTGCCACTTGCACACATTCTGACCCCACAGCCAACCAACGGGAGCAGAGGGGAGAGAGAACGGGCAGCTGGGCTGGCACCGACGCTCGCGGAGGCACTAGGGAAGTAGATGGCCTGCACAGGTGCTGACCATCCACCCCCACACCACCAAAGGCACTGTGTTAACTGGTGCCTGGAGTCTGCAAGACCCGAGTCCAGATCTGGCCTCAAATGCTGACTGACTAGCTACACCACCTCTATCTGCCTCAGTTTTCCCATCTGTAAAATGGGGATAACAATGGCACCTATTTCTTAGGGTTACTATGAGACTCAAATGAGATAATACTTGTAAAGTGTTTAGCACAGTGTCAGGCAAATAGTAGGTGCTTAATAAATGCTTGTTTCCTTCTTTTAATATCTGTGCTTATACCTATTAGTATTATATTAGTACTAATACCTATTGGCTATATGACATGGGGGTGGGGGGGGAAGCATAAAATGTACAAAAAGACTTTCCTCCTCTCTAAAGGCCCAAGTTCCATAAAGAAATGGGGGCTGGACAAGATGGCCCCTAACGCCCCTTCCTACACCCCTTCTATCTATCTCACCTGGTCCAGCTCATTACAGCCAGCTCAGGGCATTGGTGATGTTATCACATCAGCACTCACTCTAACTGAGGGATTCCATACCCCATCCCTGGGTTCAGGCGCTACCCCAGCTTTGCTGATGCTCTCCCATAAACCCTCCATGGAGGATCTAACGTGTCAGTGCGTGTGTGCATGCATGTGTGCATGTATGTGCATGTGCGTGCGTGTATGTGCATGTATGTGTGTGCGTGTGTGTGTGTGTGTGTGTGTGTGTAAAGAAACCATTTTATAGAAGGAACAGGTTGAGGCAGATAACACTATCTTCAAATATCTTGAGGAGTCTGCCATGTATAAAAGTATTAAGAATTATTCTGTGTGGCTCCTCCAAATCACAGATGTTGGACTAAAAGGCAGAAGTTATAGGCAGGCAGCTTGAGGATAAGCAGAAGGAAAATTTTTCTAATAATTAAAGGAAAACATCCAAAAAAGGACCTCGCTACCTAGAGTGTTTCATGACTGGACGAGTCAGAAGACCGTCCCTCAAGTTTGTTATGCAAAGGAATTCCAGCATAACATAAGTTCCTTGAGGGCAGGCACAGTTTGTCTTTGAGTCTCCAAAAGAATGCCTTGGATGTAATAGGAGCTTAACAAATACTAAACAGATTGCCTTTGCTGGTTATAAAGTTAAGACCAGATGACTTGTAATTCTAAGCATCTATTCAAATTATGACATGGAATACAAGGGTGAGCAAAATGGGCTAGGAAGAGTGTCACATACCAGTAGGCCCACACAACTTACAGCCCAGAGTCACTGACGGCCCTCACACAGCTTGCAGCACGCCAAAGGATTTCAGCCCACAAAAATGTAGAGAAAAACATCCTTTGTATGTAGAGGAAATCCTTTGGTGTGCTACAAGTGGCCTGCAGGCTGCAAGTTGTGCAGGCGTGGCGTGCGACAATCTCTAGAGGAGGAGGCCTAGGCACTACAAGGGGTGAGCGATCAACCAATCAGAGGCTGGGATGATGCCCTTCGTCAGGACAGCCATCCAACTTCAGAGGTTCTCGAGTCAACGGCGTCCATCCTAAATATGGAATCAAGGAATATGAAACACTAGATGTGGTCTGCCAGGGCAGAATAAGAAGGGCCAATCAGCTCCTCTCTAAGAGAGCCTTAATTTTCCCAGCTGCTGAATTGGATTGAACCCATGATAACCTGAGCTTTTTCCTAAGGCCTGCTAGGTCCCCCTCCTTGCAATTCAGACTTGTAAAGCTGCTCTTCTGAACCTAAGGATAAGACTTTACATTTATCCTTATTAATATTCACCTTTCAATCCAATTAAAATAAATACATATTACACAACTTACCATCAGCAACAAAAAGACAAAAAGAAGTTGATGGTTGACTCTGGGCTGTGCTGGTAAATGATTAGCAACCAACTCTCCAAAAAAAGATGGACACTACACACAACACACTTAGAAGCTTAATTTGCATTACCAACATTTTCTCCGCCACTTTCTTAAGTCCAGACAATCAGCAAAACAGCATCTCGAGCCCTGGTTTACAGCATTTGCTCATTTTCAAGGTGTAACTACTCGCCCTACAAAGTGAACAGCTGGCTCCTGGTGAGCCTATCTGAGCTTGTTCCAGCCCACCTCTGGGTACATAGTCTGTAGGCAAATAAAGACAGAGGAGGCAGCTGAGGAAAGAGAGCATTTACCAGAGTTGGCCTCATACTCTGGCTTATTAAAATCCTTCTTACCCTGACTCCATCAGACCAGTGCTAACGTTCAACCAGTTCGGAATCCAATGAAATGTGCTATTACCTAGTCCATAGCTCTCTCTATGGTGCCACAGCAGACAGAGAACCAGGCCTGGAGTCAAGAAGACCTGAGTTTAAATCTGGCCCCAGACATTTCCTGGCTGTGCAACCGTGGGCAGGTCCCTTCACCCTGTTTGCCTCGGTTTCCTCATCCATAAATCGAACTGGAGAAGGAAATGGCCAACACTCCAGTATCTCTGCTGAGAAAACACCAGATGGGATCACAAAGACTCAGACACAACTGAACGGTTCAACAAGCTCTCTATGCTTTCCTCACAAAAAGCAGCAGAGAATTCATCAAATTCTTAACTCCTCAAATGTAAGTAAATTAGACCTACCAATATTCTCCCAATCTGCCAGTTTAGTAAACCTATGAAAAAGGAAATAAGTTAAGTGTGACATGGTCTATTCTTGTGTTCCCCTCCTGGGCCCATCATCAGTCATCTTGATTTTTGTCCTGCCACTGGACTGGAGCCATTCTGCCAGAGACTTTGTGTGACTCTGCCTCGCTTGACTCCACTTCACTCAAGAGTCCAGACCTCTCCCGTCGATGTCATTGGTTGACCTCACCCCTCAACGTCACTGGTCCTCTGAGAACAAAGGATGAACTTTCACTTTGACAATACATTCTTATAGGGCCAGGAATCAAGGCCTGGCTCACTGGCTTACTGCACAGCTTGCAAACTCTATTCTCTTCCCTTTTTTTCAAAATGGGGCCATTTGCCCTCTTCTAATCTTGTACCTTTCCCAGTATCCATGATTTTTCAAAGATGTCTAACAAGGGCTCAGCAATCAAAGTAGCCAATTGTTAATCAGATTGGCCGGTTTCTTCCGTACCTTAGGATGTTCAATTAAGGACCTGAATTCAAATTCTTCCTCAGGGAACTTACTAGCTCTGATTCAAGACAAGTCACTTTGGCTCAAGTCTCAGCCTCAGTTTCCTCATCCGTAAAGTGGGTGAACGATAGCATGTACCTCACAGGCTTGCTAGGAAGATGATTATTATGATTAGCTATTCATCTGGGACAAACGACTTAAACTCCTGGGGAAGCTGAGTGTTCTCTTCCAGGTTCCTAACTTCTTTTGGATAACAACTCCCAAAGAAGGATTTTTGTTCTGTACATTCCAATCCAAATGTTCTCAACACCATCCAAAAGAACCCAGAAGCAAGCTAAGTGGAGCCTTCCTGCCTTCTGGGGGGTCCTGAGGCTGGATGAATCACCTGAAGAGTATGAATTATCCATGACGTACATGGAATGAAATGCACTAAGCCCTAGGTT